>NC_134537.1:166131085-166431085 GCF_050624435.1 Tenrec ecaudatus
AAGGACATGGATTTTTGTCTGTTTTATGGAACAATTCCCTCATGCTGGAAAGTCTTTTGTACCTCATTCCCAAAGACAAAATGTTCGTAGAAACTTACTTGATTTAATTCAAAGTATAATTAATTAGGAGCATAATTTGGTCTATAAAATAGTTTAACACCCAATAAAATATTATTTTCAATAAAATTATTCAATTACCAAGAGTGAGATTGCTTTGTCAGTATAATCACCCAAGTTGAATATAAAGTTACATGATATGTATATATATTTTTAATACTTTTTAAGTAACATTGCACTTCTTCAAATGACCCATTCCAGATAGAACTTCAAATAATCCATTTATATTTCATTTTTCAAAGGCATTTTATTTATTCTAAAGCAAATTAATTTCCTCCTAAACCCTAGCTCTCTTTATTAAATAAAAATTTCCGTATGTTGTCACTTACAGTAATTACCACCAAATGGTTGATTTATGCCATCTCAAAAACTATAAACACACAGGCAAATAAATCACTTTGTCTTTGGTTTCAACAAAGACAAAAACAAAAGATTTCTTCTTCCCAAAGTCGCTGACTAAGAGCTTTGTGGAATTGATTAAATACTCCATATTTTAATTAAAATATATATGGGTATGTTCATTTCCCTGAGAGCAGCAGCATGATAATAAGTTCTTCACAATTCAGATTTGTGCCTTCCCATAGAGCATTTTGCAATTCTATCCCACTTTTCTCTCCCCTTTCTCTAATCAGTAATCAGTCCTTTTTGAGGCTTATGTGTACAGTATGTAATTTGATTTTCTTCCTTGGTGGGCTGTAACATAGACTGAAGACAGAACCTAAAAGTACATATATTTAGTATCAAGAAGGCATAATATAGGTTTTTGCTACCCTCCAATGATGAGCTCTATACATTAATCAGTGTTGCTGGCTTCCAGCAATGCATTGCAGTTTCTCCTGCTCAAAGGAAATAACTGAATATATTAGCTTTCAGTATCAGGTATGAAACTGAGAAGAAAATCAGGGGCAGGTGGACTCCTGTCATAAAAAGCTTTCATCTAACTATACAATTTTACATTTAGGTCTCAAATCCTAACACCTCAGATAGATTTGAATTGGTATAATTTTTTCCAGGATGCTAATAACATTTCATTCTTGCCTCCTTGGTTGTTAGCTAATTGGTTCTGTAGAGGGTTGCTTTTTCTTTCTTTCTTTCTTTCTTTCTTTCTTTCTTTCTTTCTTTTTCTTTATTTCTTCCTCGCCTTCTTTCCAATGTAACTGTGGCTTTAAATGAAGTCTCCAGAATCTCTCTTAATAAAAATCACCTGTTGGGTTGATACCTAGATTTGTTGGCTGGGCATTGTTTGTGCTTTCTCTGATTTAATTGTAGTGAAGTGCACCTGGGTTACTATGGCACTGGAATGCACTGTGATTTGATTGGAGCTTAGAGACTGTGAACCAGTTTCATGGAATTACAGAATTTTTAAATAATGGAACTGGATAAAACCCTGTAATTATTTATCCTCAATTCCCTTGACTTATCCATGAGAAAACTGAGGTCAAAGAAATAAAGAAAATATTAAGATTATTCACCTGACTAGTTTCAAATTTTGGAAATTCAATTTTCTAATGAAATTAAAAGAGGAAGACTCCTAATATGACTTGAATGCAGTGACTTATACGTATCTTTGGGCATATTATAGATGTTCCTGCTGCAAATATAGTGCTGAATTTTTAAGGAGAATTACATGTAGGGACAAACATATAAAGGAATTACAAGATGCTGTTGTTTTGTTGTTTGAATTTTTTGTTTTCAAACAGTGAAAACAGAGGGATCATTGAGGTATCTTAACGGTGTCTGTGGACCAAGTTGCTTGATCTAAAATAACTACAAGGTAATATGAGCAATCTGCTCAATCTAAAACAACTGTAGGGTAATATGCGCACACTCTTCAAACCATTTGGAAGAACTCCTGTGCCTTTTTCCATGAAAAAAATGTTATCAGTCAATATATGGGAGGAATATTATCTGAGAATTAATAGAGGTGGTAAGAGTATCTTGCCATCTGATTCACAAAGTGAAACTGTAATCAATATACCCATCCTTAACTCATCGATTGAGCAAATAATCAGAGAAAGTGGATCACATGAAAAACCATGTGGCATCAGGACTGAAGGAAGGCGTATAACAACCTGGGACGTGCAGGTGACACAACCTTGCGTCATGAAGTTAAAGAGGACTTGAGGCACTTGCTGAAGAAGATAAAGGAGTGCAGCCTTCAGTATGGATTACAACTCAATGTAAAGAAGACCAGAATCCTCACAATTGGGCCAATACCACAATCAGTGCTCACGGAAGCAGCAGTCAAGAGAGCAAAAGTTGAGTTGCATTAGGTAAATCTGCTGCACAAGACCTCTTTAGAGTATTGAAAAGCAGGATGTAACTTTGAAGACTAAGGTATGCCTAACCCAAGTCATGTTCCTTTCTATTGACTCATATGCATATGAAAATTGGAAATTTAATAGGTACAAAAAAATCCTACAAAATAAAACCAATAAAATTAAGTTAATTTTTCTCAGCTGGAATCATACAGGCAAGATATTAGTGAATATCTGAATGAAAAAATGACAAACAAGAATTGCATGCTCTTGTTGTAAGAAGCTGTAAAATTCTGACTCTTAGTGACCCTGTACACAACAGAGGGAGACACTGGCCACTCCTCCATCATCTTCACAATTGTGACGTTTGATCCATTTTTCGAAGTCACTGCAATCATGCGTTTCCTGGAGGAACTTTGTCTTCGTCACTGCTTTTCTACTTTGCCAAGGATAATCTTCTTTTCCAGGGTCTGGTAACTACTGACAACATGAAGAAAATGGAATGAATATACACACCTTTCCTAATTTTAAATCAAGCAGTACTCCATTATTATGTCCAAACAACAGCCTCTTGATCCTTGTACAAGCTCGGAATACACACAATGAAATGTTTTGGAATTTCCACTCTTCTCAATGTTATCTATAGTTTGTTATGAACCACACAGTCAAATGTCTTTGCATAATCAATAAAATGCAAGTAAATATCTTTCTGGTATTGTCTTGTTCCAAGATCCATCTGGCATCAGCAATGATATCCCTTGTTCCACATCCTCTTCTGAATCTGGCTTGCATTTCTAGCAGCTGCCAGTTGATATTCTGCAGCAACTGTTATTGAATGATCTTTAGCAGAATTTTACTTGTGTGTGATATTGATGATATTGTTAAATATTTTCTGCATTTTGTTTGGTCACCTTTCCCTGGAATGGTTATCAATATGAATATCTTCCCATCAATTGGCCAGGCAGCTCTAATCCAAGTTTCTTGGCAGAGTCAATGAGTACTTCCAGTGCCAACACTGATTTTTTTTAACAATTTATTGGGGCTCATACAATTCTTATCACAGTTCATGCATATACATACATCAATTGTATAAAGCACATCTGTACAGTCTTTGCCCTAATCATTTTTTTCTCCTCTTTTCTTTTTTTACATTTTATTAGGGACTCATACAACTCTTATCACCATCCATACATATACATACATCAATTGTATAAAGCACATCCATACATTCCCTGCCCCAATCATTCTCAAAGCATTTGCTCTCCACTTAAGCCCCTTGCATTAGGTCCTCTTTTTTCCCCCCCTCCCTCCCCTTCCCCCCTCCCTCATGTGCCCTTGGTAATTTATACATCGTTATTTTGTCATATCTTGCCCTATCCGGAGTCTCCCTTCCCCCCCTTCTCTGCTGTCCCTCTCCCAGGGAGGAGGTCACATGTGGATCCTTGTAATCAGTTCCCCCTTTCCAACCCACTCACCCTCCACTCTCCCAGCATCGTCCCTCACACCCTTGGTCCTGAAGGTATCATCCACCCTGAATTCCCTGTACCTCCAACCCTCATATATACCAGTGTACAGCCTCTGCCCTATCCAGCCCTGCAAGGTAGAATTCGGATCATGGTAGTTGGGGGGAGGAAGCATCCAGGATCTGGGGGAAAGCTGTGTTCTTCATCGGTACTACCTCGCACCCTAATTAACCTATCTCCTCTCCTAAACCCCTCTATGAGGGGATCTCCATTGGCCGACACTTGGGCCTTGGGTCTCCACTCTGCACTTCCCCCTTCATTCAATATGGTATATATATATATATATATATATATATATATATATATATATATATATATATATATATATGCATACATACATATATACATATATAGACACACACATATATATATACATATACACACATATCTTTTTTTTTTGCATGATGCCTTTATACCTGGTCCCTTTGGCACCTCGTGATCACACTGGCCAGTGTGCTTCTTCCATGTGAGCTTTTTTGCTTCTGAGCTAGATGGCCGCTTGTTCACCTTCAAGCCTTTAAGACCCCAGACACTATCTCTTTTGATAGCCGGGCACCATCAGCTTTCTTCACCACATTTGCTTATGCACCCATTTGTCTTCAGCGATCCTATCATGGAGGTGTGCAGTCAATGATATGATTTTTTTGATTTTCTTTGATGCCTGATAACTGACCCCTTCTGGACCACTCGATCACACAGGCTGGTGTGTTCTTCCATGTGGACTTTGTTGCTTCTGAGCTAGATGGCCGCTTGTCTTGTTTTCGTACATGTTAGTGTCTCCACAGGTCTGTCTGAATAGGACAGGCTGGATGAACTATCTGGAGGAAAAACAACGGGACCGACAGTTCCGGGGGAACTTGGGGTGGGGGGGTGGGGGGGTAAGGAAGTGGTGTTAACAAACAAGGGAAAAACATGGGACCCCAAATGGTAGAGAGGGGGGAGTGGAAGGCCTGGTGGGAAATGATCAAGGGTAAGGTTGCTTAGAGAAGAGGTATACTCTAGCCCAGGTGGTGACGAAGCATGGTAGTAGGGCAGGAGGAAAGTCAAGGGAGATGGAGGAAAGAGCTAGGAGTCAAAGGGCATTTATGGAGGTCTAGACAAAGACATGTACATGCAAATATATATAGGAGGATGGGGAAATAGATCTATGTGTCTATATTTATAGGTCAAGTATTAAGGTGGCGGAAGGACCTTGGGCCTCTACTCAAACACTCCCTCAATGCATGAATACCTTCTTTTATTAAATTGGAACTCTATGATGCTCACTCTCCCGACACAACGGCTGGAGCCAAAGTGGGTGAACAAGTAAATGTGGTGAAGAAAGCTGATGGTGCCCGGCTATCAAAAGAGATAGTGACTGGTGCCAACACTGATTTTTAAAGACATCTGTGTACGAGCGCATGTGTACGTGTGTGTACATGCATGCAAATTAGATGAAGAATAACAAAAAGCAACTTGGTGTTGAATCCTGAATATTAAAGAAAACACAATTGCTTAGCAGGACATTGCTAAGTACCAGGAAAAGTATTTTGGAAACTTTATATCATTAGCTCCTTTAAAATGGTCTAGGAAGCAGCTCATGTTACTGTGACTTCACAGAAATGGAAGCCTGGGATTGCTAAACGGTCCCTCAAAGGGAGTTCTGGAAGCACTCATCTACTAACCAAGATGTTGGTGCATGATGCAACGGACAGGGTGACTCATGACATGAGTTCGGATGGCTCAAGGGTCAACTAGACAGCATATAACTTCTTGTGTAAAATAATATAGTTACGGTGTGGTAGAGCTGAAAGGACAACTTGTTTTATTTGTTTCTTTCTATTTTTGACTTCAGAACCCCAAGTTCTTAAAGAAAAAAAACTCTAAAAATGAATTAAAGCAGCTCACAATTGTTCCTTATAATTTTTTAATCCAAAAAAAAAAAGGAACCCAATACACCGATCTTGAGAGGCTAAATAAGGGATTTTAGATATATATTGATCACATGTAAACTAGAAGGCTCCATATTAGGTGTGGAACATTATAACCTTAAATTTGACCCAATTCTGAGAATCCTGTAAGATTCCAGACATGGTGATGTGATAAGCTGAGATGATAAGAAGCCCTGTCCAATACCCGCACTTGTTCCAAACTCATTGAAATCATGGAAAAACATCTCTTAAATCTTTAAACACCAAAGTCCAAAACAAGAAAGAAAACTCTTCAGACACCAAAAATAAGATGAAATGCAAAGTTGTGTCAGTGAGTAAGATTTGAAGTGTGAATCTTCAGGACTGAATGTTAATGTCAGACCTGTAGTAGAGATGACAACTACTGATAAAGTCAGAAATTTAACTGGGTTCCCTGCATATTAAAAAGGGCAGTACCATTTATAAACTGAGGGTAAAGGAAAAAATGTATGAAGATCATGTCATAGACCAGCAACATGGATTGAATAAAGATTGCCTCAACCAATTTGAATCCTAAATCTGTGCTTCATGCCTTACAGGAACAAAATTACTATAACACATGCAAAATTAAGATTGTTCATCAAAAGAACTGATCAAACTTGATTCAAAACCACTGCATTAGGGTGCTTTCAAATACAGGGAAATTATGAAAGAAAACTCTAGTAGGAAATAGCTCTTGCTGAAGATCAGTTTGCAAATTAAAATTTTCAAGAGAGTATCTTACTGTCAAGAAAAGAAATAGAAGACAGCAAGTGGTATATTTTACATAGATGATGGAAAATAAAATCGAAACTTTAAGTGTACTTAATATATTCAAAAGAAGCACTAGACATAAAACAATGATCGAGATATCATTCTCAAAAGTATATTCATAAAATCACTTTGAACAAGTGTCAGAATTAGATTTTATGTCAACTTGGACCTCTGAAAACTGTAGGGAAGTATCCTATCAATCAGGTCATAGCCTAAAGATGCCTCTTAGGGGTGTGATCTTTTCCTAAGAAAGACATTGGAGACTTCTCTCTCTGGTCCTTTGCCTTCCTTCCTTGGGTTCTGTGTCTGCCTCCATGGATGGCCCCATGTGGGCAGCTGACCCTGGAGCTGTCACCTCCTGCCATGTTGCCGTGACATAGAATCCTTGCCATGACATAGAATCCTGGCCACTGGTCTGTGACCACCTTACTTCCCTCTTCCCTTTTTTACTTCCGTGACCAGGAGCTGCATGGGTCTATTGAGGACTCCGGCTGGCCTCCCCTCAGGAACTCAAATTGGACTGGCCCAGGATAACTTCTTGAATTGATATAAGGCCCAGGATACCTTCTTGAATTGATATAAAGCTCTGGTTTTGCTTTTCTAGCAGTCTAGTGTAACAAATGAAAAAGAAAAAAAACATTTCCAAATAAAAAATAATCCATCTTTATATGATAAACCATTATCAACCCATAAGTAGTATCATTAGAAACCAATCCATACATAATTGTCGTAAGACTATATTTAATTTTTTTAAATCTTGTTGATCAGAATACAATGGCAAATTACTTATGTAGGTATAAATAACATTTAAAATGAAAACAGGTTTCTCACAAGCAAGAATGTAGTTGTTAAGTGGCATTGAACCAATTCTGACTCAGAGCAACGCGAGGTCAACAGAATGAAACGCTGCCGGGTCCTGCGCATGCTCACAGTTTTCATATTGGCGCCAATGTCTGCAGCCACTGGGCCAGTCCATCTTGCTGAGCGTCTTCCTACTTTTCTCTGCCTCTGGACTTTACCAAGCGTGATGTCCTTTTCCAGGGAATGATCCATGTCCGAAGTATGTGAGACACATCTCACAATCCTTGCTTCCAAGAAGCATTCTGGCTGTTTTTCCAGACACATGTTTCTTCTGTTGGCAATCCATGGAACTTTTAACATTTTCCATTAGCGCCGTAATTAAAATTCATCTGTACTTCTCTAGTCTTCCTTATTGAATGTCCACTTTCACATGCATGTGAGGTGATTGAAAACACCATGGCTTGGGTGGAGTGCATCTTTATCCTTAGAACAACGTCCTTGCTTTTCAACACTTTACATAGAGTTCTTGTGTAGCATATTTACCCAATGCAGTGTGCCCTTGGATCCCTTTACTGTTACTCCCACGATAGCTAATTGTGGATCCAACAGTGTGGCACCCTTAACAACTTCATTTTTGACTCCAGGTAAGTTAATGTTACCTACTGATCCAGTTGTGAGGATTTTTGTTTTCTTTACATTGAGTTGAATCAATACCAAAGACTGCAATCCAAGATCTTCAACAGCAATTGCTTCAAGTCCTCCTCACTTTCAGCAAGGCTGTGTCCTCTGCACAACAAAGGGTTGTTAATAATCCTCCCTTCAAACCTGATGCCATGATAGTCTTCATAAAGCTCAGTTTCTCTGATGATTTGCTCAGCCTACAGATTAAGTAAGTATGGTGAGAGGACACAGCCCTGACACACAACTCTCTTGATTTTCACCCCTGCAGTAGTCCTTTGTTCTGTTTCCGCACCTGCCCTTTGATCATGGTTCAGGTTCTGCAGGGATATAATGAAGTGCTCTGGGTTTCCCAGTCCTCTCACTAGCCATAGTTTCTTATAATCCATGCAATTGAATGCTTTGCATAGTCAATAAAACACAAATAAGCATATCCTTGGTATTTTCTGCTTTCAGCCAAGGTCTGTCAGCCATCAACAATATTACTTTGGAACCTGGCATGAATTCCTGGCAGCTCCCTGTCAATGTCCAATTGTTGGATGATCTTCAGCAGAATTTTACTTGCATGTGATATTAATGATATTGCCCTATAATTTGAGCATTCTGTTGGCTCTCTTTTATTCAGAATGAATACAAATATAGATCTCTTCCAGTCAGTTGGACAGGTGGCTGTCTTCCAAATCCCTTGGCATAGGTGAACGAATGCTTCCGGGGTTTCATCAACTTGTTGAAGCATGCCATGTGGTATTCTGTAACGCCCAGAGCCTTGTCTTTCCTTAGTGTCTTCAGTGAAGCCTGCATGTTTTCCTACAGTACAGTTATTTCTTGATCGTATACTGTTTCTTGAAATGTTTCATGTTGACTAGTTCTTTTTGGTACAATGACTGTGCATTCATTCCACATTTTTTAATGTGTCCTACATGCTTCAATATTTTGTCCATAGAATCTCTCAATATTTCAACTTGAGGCTTGAGTTTTTTCTTTAGTTTTATCAGTTTAAGATATATGAGCCTGCTCTTCAATTTGGGCTCTCTAACTTCACGTCTTTGCACATTTCATCATAATCTTCCACTTTGCATTATGCGGCTATCCTTCAAAATCTTCCCTTCAGCGTTTTGACTTGATCATTTCTTTGATTTGCTTTCACTATCCTGCTTTAAAAAACAAGTTTCAGAGTCTCTTCTGACAGGCATTTTAATATTTTTTATGTTTCCCATCTTTTAAGTGAACGTCAGCTTTCTTCATTTATGATATTCTTAAAGGTTTCCCACAGCTCATCAAGTCTTCTGTCATTAACATGCAATGCTTCCAATTGTGTCTGGAGATGTCCTCAAAATTCAGATTGTATATATTCAAGGTTGGGTTTTGGCATTAATGGCTTTAATTTAACTTTCTTCTGATTCAACTTGAACTTAGATATGAGTAATCAATGGCCTGCTCCACAGTGGGTCATTATCTCTTCCCACACATACAGTCAATTTTATTTCTGTACATTGCAACTAGAGAAGTCCACATGTGCTACTGAAAAACTACATTTGCCATGAAGCAATCATGGGTCTTCCAGTTGGATCATGTGGCCCCAGCTTCCTTTGTGCCACCATTCTGTATTATCCAAACACTTTCCTTCCTTTAGTTTCCAGTTTTTGCATCCCAATTACCAAGAATTATCAATTCATCCACTTTGAATGTTTAATCAACTTTGGACTGTAAACATTGGTAAAATTCTTCAATTTTTTCACCCCTAACTTCAGTATTTGGTACATAATATTGACTAATAGTATGTTCATTAGATTTCTTTGTATAGACATTATCCTATCACATACAGCATTTTGCTTCAAGATAGATTTTGAAAAGACCTTTTTGATGATGAATATGATACCATTCCTCTTAAGTTTGCCATTCTTGGCAACAGTATCCCATATGACTACCTGATTCAAAATGGCCAATACCAGCTCCATTACAGACCACGAATGCCAAGGATATTGATCTTTATATATTTCCATTTCATTTTTTAAGAATTCCAATTTTTATACTGTCATATTTTGTACATTCCCAGTTATAATTATGAATATATATTCAACTATTTCTTCTTGTTTAGAGTTGTGCCTCGTCAACAAATTAAGCTCCCAAAGTTTTACTTTACCCATGTTATTATAGTCGCCTCTCATTTGGGAAGGCAGCTCTTCCTCAGTCGTATTTTGAGTGCTTTCCAAGCTGGGCCTCATCTTCTTGCACTACATCTGCCAATGTTCTGTTGGTATTCGTGAAGCTTTCTGTATTCCACTGCTTTCCAAACAGTTTTCAGTGGCTAACTGCTCACAAGTAGACAGCTTATTCCTTCTTTGTAGCATGTTCTTAGTCTGGAAGCTTTACTGAAACCTGTTCACTTCGAGTAACTGCTGAATACCAGTGATATGGTTTCCAGCATCACAGAAACGCACAAGCCACCATGGTTGGATAAACTGACACACAAGTGATAGATAAGAAAGAGTAGATGTCAGAAAATATTAACATATCAAACTTAAATCCTCACAGAAAATACCTGCCAGTTTAGTATTCTGCATGTAATTTACATATTATTCAAGGTAAAAATATGAGCGATGATAGCCGGGCACCATCAGCTTTCTTCACCACATTTGCTTATGCACCCGCTTTGTCTTCAGCAATTGTGTTGGGAAGGTGAGCATCATGGAATGCCAGTTTAATAAAACAAAATATTCTTGCATTGAGGGAGTACTTGAGTGGAGGCCCAATGTCCATCTGCTACCTTAATACTAAATCTATATATTTATGCACATAGATCTATTTCCACATCCTCATATATAAATATATTTACATATGTACATGGGATCTTGAAGGCTTGAAGGTAAATAAGCAGCCATCTGACTGAGAAGCAACAAAGCCCACATGGAAGAAGCACACCAACCTGCGTGAGCATGAGGTGCTGAAGGGATCAGTTATCAGGCATCAAAGAACAAAATAATCATATCATTGTGTGCTCACCTCCCCAATATGATCGCTGAAGACAAATGGGTGCATACGCAAATGTGGTGAACAAAGATGATGGTGCCCAGTTATCAAAAGATGTAGCATCTGTGGTCTTAAAGGCTTGAAGGTAAACAAGCAGCCATCTATCTCAGAACCAAAAAAATCCCACATGGAAGATGCACACCACCCTGTGTGATACGAGGTGTCGAAGGGATCAGGTAGGTATCAGGCATCATCAGAACAAAAAATCAAATCATTGTGAATGAGGGGGAGTGTGGAGTGGAGACCAAAAGCCCATCTGTAGACTGACCCATCTCACCCCTGTGACCCCTCTGTGAGAGGATGTCCAATTTTCTACAAATGGATATTGGCTCTCCACTCCATGCTTCCCCCCTCCCCCCGCCCCATTCACCTTGGGTATGGCTTTATTCTGGGTCTTAGATGTCTGATACCTGATCCCACTGACAGCTCATGATCACAGGGGCTGGTGTGCTTCTCCCAGGTGGTCTGTGTAGCTTATGAGTAAGATGGCTGCTTGTTTATGTTAGAGCCTTTAAGACCCCAGATGCTATATCTTTTGATAGCCAAGCATCATCAGCTTTCTTCACTACATTTTGTCTTCAGCGATCATGTTGGAAGGTGAGCATAGAGATGACATTTTCTAACATCCAAATGCAAAAATTATTTATAACTTACTGGCCCCATTAAAAATTATCTATTTAAATATATTATTTATCAAGTAAAATGGGATAAGAAAGCATAATTATTTGATGGATATGTTGAAAATATGTCCAATACTAAAACAATATTAAACAAAAATGTAGAGGACAGAACAGAGAGCTTGGAGAGATCTTGAAGTATGAAAAGATACTAAAGTGTTAAAAGAAATATAAATGCATTTGTTGGTTTTAAACATAATTAGAAAAATGTTTAATATACACATGGAAGATATTAGGCTATCCTCTAAACAGGAGAATAAAAGTATGTTTCAAAAACAAAGTTACAGACAAAGCGGAACTAAAGTCAAAGACACTATGAGGCAGGTCAAAAAGTATTGCCGGGAGAGTTCCCACATTCACTCATAGGCAAGTTTACTCCACACGAAACAGCTTAGATGTGTCTCTGCAATCAGACACTTTCTCTCAGGATTACACTTGTCCAAGTCACCTGAGAGTATCTTCTAGGAAACTTCTATTCAGAACATACATCTTCTTCTTTTTAAAAATCATTTTATTGGGGGCTCGTACAGCTCATATCACAATCCATCCATCCATCCATCCATTGTGTCCAGCACATTTGTACATATGTTGCCATCATCATTTTGAAAACATTTTCTTTACACTTGAGCTCTTGGTATCAGCTCATTGTGGCCCCTTCCCACACCCTCCCTCCCTCCATCATGAACCTTTGATAATTATAATTTTTTCATATATTACCCTGACTGCTGTCTCCCTTTACCCACTTTTCTGTTGTCTGTCCCCCTGGGAGGGGGTTATAAGTAGATCATTGTGATCGGTTCCCCCTCCCCCCCACCACCTTCCTCTTACCCTCCTGTTATGGCTACTCTCAATATTGGTCCTAATGGATTTATCTGTCCTGGATTTCCTGTGTTTCCAGCTCTTATCTATACCAGTGTACATGCTCTGGTCTAGCTGGATTTGTGAGGTAGAATGTGGGTCATGAGTATCAAAGAACTAGAGGAAAGTGGTATGTTTCATCAGTACTACACTGCATTCTGACTGGCTCATCTCTTCCTTGTGACCTTTCTGTAAGGGGGATGGCCAACTGTCTACAGATGGGCTTTGAGTTTCCACTCCACACTCTCCCTCATTCACACTGATATGATTCATGATCACACCGGTTGGTGTGCTTCTTCCATTAGGGTTTGGTTGCTTCTCAGCCAGATAGCTGCTTGCTTATCTTCAAGCCTTTAAGACCCCAGATGCTATATCTTTTGTTAGCCGGGCTCCATGAGCTTTCTTCACCAGATTTGCTTATGCACCCGTTTTGTCTTCAGTGATCATGTCAGGAAAGGTGAGCATCACACAATGCCAGGTTATTATGACAATTGTTCTTATGTTGAGGGAGTACTTGAATGGAGGCCCAATGTCTGTCTGCTGCCTTAAGAGTTAACATATAAATATATGTATGGAGATCTATTTCCTTATCATTATATATAAATATATTTTAATATGTACATGCCTGTATTTGGACCTCTATAAATGTCCTTTGTCTCCTAGTTCTTTCTTCTACTTACTTTTACTTTTCTCTTGTCCCACTATCATGTTCAGCCTTCATTTGGGTTTCAGTAATTCTTCTCAGCTACATTGCCCTTGATCAAGTCCCACCAGGCATCCTATGTTTTTCTGGCC
Source organism: Tenrec ecaudatus (assembly GCF_050624435.1). Taxonomy (NCBI): domain Eukaryota; kingdom Metazoa; phylum Chordata; class Mammalia; order Afrosoricida; family Tenrecidae; genus Tenrec; species Tenrec ecaudatus. The sequence continues at coordinate 166,144,525 of NC_134537.1, forward strand.
ATCAATTTTAAATCACTTGCTCCCTTGTCCCTGGATTTCTTGCAGCTCCCTTTTCTCTCCCCCATCTCCTCCTCTCCCATGTCCCCCCTACCCCAAACCATTGGTCCCATTGTTTTCTCCTCCAGATTGTTTATCCCACCTATATTATATAGCTAGACATGCAGAGAAATAGTAAGCATAAAAACAAGACAAAGCAAAACAACAAAAGAAAACAAAAACCAACAACAAAAAAGAAAAGTCTATAAATAGTTCCAGATCTGTTTGTTGATCTTTTTGAGTGTTCAAAACATGCTTGTAAGGGTGTCTGCTGAGCCAGGTAAAATCAAGGCAGAAAAGTTGGTTCAGAATGTCATCGTTACTGGTTTTGGCTTTAGTCCCAAAGACTAATCATGATAGGTTTTCTCAAAAAACACAGGATGATCACTTGGCTTATTATAAAGGAACATAAAGAAAATTAAAACCTGCATTTTTAAATATGGCCCATAAAGTTGTGCTGAGGAATTTTTATTTTCCAACATGACCACGCACCTGTTCATTCTTCAAGGATAGCATTGACTGTTCTAGGAGTATTTCCTTTGGAAATCTTGCTCCCTCCACCCTACAGCTGTCATCTTGTAATTCAGAGTTCTCTTTTTTCTCAAACTTCAAAGAACATTTAAAAGGAATACGGCTTTCATCCCTCAAGGAAGTCCCAACTACCATTTGGGGCATGGTATAAACTGAAGGACTTAGAATTACCCAAGTGTGGTTGTTAAATAGTCTCATGTCAATTTGGGACTTCAGAGGATTAGGAGAGAAGGGGTGGAGTCTAGTTTGTCAATCGGGTCATAGCCAATAAGGCCTCTCTGTGGTCATGGCCTTCTCCTGAGGATTCTGGGAACACCTGTATTTTCCTCCTTGAAGGAAGGAAACACACACACTCTCTCTGCTCACTCCCTGAGAGAGGCTTTACTGACAAGACACATGGCACTTTGCTGATAGACTCCATGCCGCCATGGGAACTAGAGGAGCCAAGTGGAGAGCCCTGCCAGTGTTGAGATGCTTCTACCACCACAGGATACACAAGACTTTGCACCCACTGGCCTGTGATCTTCCTGCATTCAGCTTCATTGCATCTGCTTTGTGAGTCTGAAGAAGAATTTATGGATTGTTATCAGACAGATGGGCTAATATCAGACTGTGGACTTGATCTAGACTGGGCTGGGATATCTTCTCAATATTTAACTGCTCTTGTATATAAAGCTCTTTCTTATACACATATGAGTGTCTATGAATTTGCTTCTCTAGTCTACTCAGACTGACACACAAGGAAGGGAAACAAGAGAAATAGAAACACAGCCTTCAAACATGTGTAGACCTTGATGGAGGATATTTCAAGAAACAGCAGTTTTACTTTTTGATATATTTCATTCATGAAAGCGTCTATGATTTTTAGCAATACTTTTCAATTTACCCTCATATTGTTTGAAAATAACTGTAGTCATTGCTTGGAAGTAATTCAGCCTTGGTTCCAGACCACACAAGAAACTGCATATCACAATAAAGTGACTCCCACAATGTTTTTGTTTTCCCAGTGCATATTAAAGTTATGTTTACCCCATACTTTGTCTATTAAGCACGAAATAGCATTGTAAAATATTTGAAATATTATGTAAACTAACAAAATGTGAAACATTCACACAGTGAGCATATTTCTTAGCCAATTCATTACTTCACTTGCTAAAGGCAGAGTTGTCAGAAACGTTTAAGTTTTTGAGGGAAAAAAAGAAAGAAGAATTTGTGAAGTCAATACCATGGAATATATATAGATCACTTTCAAAATGATGCTTAGATATATATCAGATGTTCCTGTAATCACAGCTTACTAATGGTTTACAAAGCAATATAGTAATGTACAGGACATTGATCTAATATCCTCGTGAAAATGTTATTGTCATTGGTTGGTTCTGAAAAGTCCAATAACTGCCGACCAGTAGGACATTCACCCTCTTCTGAAGGGGACACTTATTTCATCAGTACAATAGAACCGCATGGAACTGAACAACGTGATTATCATTAAAACAAAGCATGCCAGATCACTCTGAGAAGCCTTCAACAAACACTCTGTTTAGTCACCAGAAGGGCAAGACAACCACACAAGTGCACAGACTGCCCATTCAGTGCACTGCTTCAAGCCTTCTTACAATTACACTGAACCCACCACATCGCAGTGGAGACCAGTGGCTTTGGTCACATCTCTTATCATTGAAAACAGCACTGCCTTGCACGTGTACAATCTTTAAAAATTATGAATCACATAATTTTCCCATTGTCATGTCATACGTTTTAAAAACTATACTTGATCAAAATATGAAATGTGTACAGTTATGACTAAACTGGGGTTAAAGTGACAAAGAAATGTAACCCCTTGTATGAAAATTGGGTGCATATGTTTGTTTGTTTCATTGTGGTGGTTTGCATATTGCTGTAATCCTGCAAGCAAACTCCTCCACGGGCATTTCCAATGCCACTGGTGTTACCCATGGTGCACAGGCTTCAGCAGAACTTCCAGACTCTGACAACAAGAAATATGGAAGAGACAGCCCTCTTCTGAATGACGAGCCACTGAAAACACTTTGAGAAGCATTGGAAAGTGGTCTGATGCAGTGCCATATCAAATGAGGCCAGGAGGTGGGAAGCATTGGGAGGAGCTGTCTCCTCAAGGAAGAATCGACCTGGATTACACAAACAGAATAAAGCTTTGGCACCTTCTTTAGCTGATGCAGCACAACCTAAAGTGAGAAGGAAAAAACAGCTTCAAACACCCATTAATAATCAGAATATGAAATGTACAAAGATTGAAATTAGTGACATTGGATATTTAATTGAATATCATAAAAATCAATATCATAGGCATTATTAAACTGAATGCTTAGGATATAGATTTTTGTGTATTCCAGTGCATTTTTAGTTGGTTTAAATTTTCCTAGATTCAGAGTCTATCCGTTCTGTGTTCTGATTATAGACAGGAGGACTGCTGAAACCTACTAGCCACTCTTCAGGAAAAACATTGGACCTTTTGCTCCACTAAAGATTTATAGACTCAGAACCCCAGGCAGGGGGGCTGGGTGCTCCCCACCACCCCTAGGTGGTTCTAGTCTGTCCCCTAGGCTCAATATGAGTTCGAACAATGCCAAGGAAATCACCACTATGTAAGCAACTGAACGAAGAGATCCATATGTGTGCCCATTCCAGAGAAAGGTTTCCAAGCAGAATGTGAAACCACCAAACAATATCATTGCTGACATCAGATGGATATTGACTGAAGGCAGAAGACTATCAGAATATCTCTTTAACTCTGTTTTATTGGCTACGCAAAAGCATTCAACTATGCGGATCAGAAGAAACTATGGATAACTTTGTGAAGAATGAAGATTCTAGAACATTTAACTATGCTCCTGCAGAACCAGCGCACAGAAAAGAGGCATCATTCAAACAGAACAAAGGGATGCACATCGTTTAAAACCAGGAAAGGTGTGCATCGGGGATGTATCCTTCACCACACTTACTCAAACTGAATGCTGAGCAAAACGGCTGAAAGACTGGATTATATGAGGAAGTACACAGCACCAGGACTGAAGAAAGGATCATTTACAGCCTGGGATATGTACATGATGCAACCTTGCTTGCTGAAAGCAAGGAGGACTTGGAGCACTTGTGGATGACAGTGGTGACGATAGACAAGTGCAGTCTTCAGGATGCAATGCGACCAATATAAAGAAAACCAAAATCCTGACAACTGGACCACTGGACAACACCAACGTAAACAAGAAAAGATCCAAATTGTCAAGAATTTCATTTTACTTGGATCCACAATTAATGGTCATAGATTAACAATCAATTATAAAAAATTAGTATATTGCACTGGGCAAATACACTGCACAAGGCTTTTTTGAGTATTACAGAGTGAAGATACTACTTTGAGGACGGATGTGTGCCTCATCAAACCATGTTATCTTTCATCTCATCATATTCCCAAACTGGATGATACCTTAAGAAGACAAAAGAAAAAAGCAGGGTGTTGTTGAACTTTGTTGGGAGCACTGCCGGGACAAACGTAACTCTCTGGAGGACACACAACCAGAATGCTCCTTCGAGGTGAAGACTCATGTGTTTTGGACACGCTGTGTGGAAAGATCCGTTTTGGAGAGGACACCATCCTTCATGGAGTATGGCACGCAGAGGAAGATTCCTGATGAGATCGGTTGACTTGTAGCAGTGGCTACAAGAAGCTCAAGGGGAATGAGAGTTGTGAGGGTGGGCAGGACAGGACGTGTTACAAGGTTCCTCAAGCACTCCTGACCAAAGTCCAAAGGCACTCAATTTGCCTCTAAGCCTCCGCCTGAAGACACTCCACTCCAGCCTTGGGTCAGCAAACCCCACTCTGCACGTGAGCCTCCTGCCTGCGCACACTCAGCCTTCCTCACTCAGTGGTCCCAGAACCACACTCTGTCTTGTGCTCTGGCTCTTGGTGCTCCTACCTCTGCTTCTGCACTTTTCTGCCATCTGTTGCTGTCTCTCTTGCTGCCCTTTTCTTCTCTGCGCCATTGCTCTCTGTCTCCTGGAAGCAGGACTTTCAGCATGCAGGGAGTGCTGGGTCCAAACGAGGTGCTCCACTCTTCGTACTGGATCGTGGTGAGATGTCCCCGTTCCTGCTTCTGAAAGGGCCGGTTGTCTACCCAGTGGGGTGGCAAAATTGACCATTCCCTGAATGTCACAGTTGGCATTCCAAATGTTTACAATTACAATTGTCCCTGTTAGCAATCAATTCCAAGTGAGTGATATAATTCCATCAGCATCTTCCTCTACTTTTTCTTACCAAGACTCACTAAGGAAAAGGGAAATACAGAATGTCTTCATGGTCCCACCCAGTAATTTTAATGAGAATTGCAGATCACTGCCCTCCAAAAGAGAAAAAGAAAACATGACATACCTCGAATTGCATTCCTTAAAGTGAAAATGTTATTCTTCCTCTTTGATCATTCTTTAATCAGGCCAGGGAACCACAAAACAATCTCACGTTAGATTGGTCCCATTGCCGGACACTCTAGATACAGTATGTTCATCTCAGAAACTACTGTTGGGGTACGATCAGGGTTGACTTTTTTTTCTTTTGTCAAATACTGAGTCGTGAGATTTGCTGATAGCTCAATAAATATGCAGTCACTTATAAAATTCTGGAGAGTACATTTGGCAACTTAAACAGATACAGATTAAAATCAAAATGGATTACTAGAATTTGTTTAACTGTTCAAAGCTATGGTCACAATATATGAAATCCAGGTTGTATAAACATGTCCTGGAGTCTACCTGGGTTAGCCCTCAAATGCAAGTAGCCAACTCTTTTAGGCTAGAGGAGGTGTGACCCACATGGCTAGTCATGTACTGGCCCCAAAGAAAACTAGCCCTAATGCAGACACCGCCTTGACTGACTGACACAGAATCAAAGCTGTCACAGTGTCCATTCCCACCTGATTGAACAGAAGACTCCCCTGCAGAGTCTTGAGAGATGTGCAAGAATGATCCAAACTCTTGACTGAGAAGAATGATAAATCTCTTTTTCTAATTCTGTTGCCCATATTATACGAGTTACAACCCAGGTGGCAGACATAAACTTGAATTAGATAGTCCTTAGTAGTGTGATGTTGGTAGACTAAGGAACGCATCAACGTGTGGCTCGCGACATCTTGATGACCATTTTCTAAAGTCTGAAACTGGAGCTCACAAGATCATCCTTTCACCAACTTGATCCAGATAGTTCAGATTTTTAATCATCTGGAGATTTACTGTTTCAGGAAGGTACTTACAACTTCCCACAGCAATAGTGCCAATCACATAGTTTGTCGTGGTTGTGCAGGCATTACTCTGCAATCTGGAAGCACAATTCCAGTATCACCTTTTGGTATTTTATTGTTCAGATAGTTGCTAAAGATAACGGTAGAATATTCTCTCTATTGTATTTCAAGAGCTGTCTTTATCCATGATCTCTTTCAGAAAATGTCTCCATGCATCCTGCTTGGCAGGATATTGAGGAAAGGCCACCATGCCCATGAATGATACTGGTGGGTTATTGCATAAATCCGTATTGATATGGGGCAATAATAATAAAATGATAATGTAATAAAATAACAATGGAATAATGGAAACCTTTAGGGCCACATAATTACTGAGCCATAAGGATACAGCCTGTACATACATGCAGGAATTAAAAATCAATGGCAAGAGTAAACTAGGTCAGTGCAGCTGTTTGTGAAAATGGGAGTATTTTATTTGTCCTTGCTATTCTTTCTGACTAATAAGTCTTCCCAGTACATGAACGCTTTTCAGAGTGAGGCTGAAGAGACATGACTTTCTCTTTCTTGCTTTAATGGCAAAAGAGCAAAACATCGGATCGATAGATAATAATTTGTGAAGGAAGCATCGGAATAACTCATGTGCAGGAAGACAGTTCAATGTAACCCACAGTGTTTGCTTATTTGTTTTGTTGGTTTTTTAGTAAGTACCAAAAATGTTGCTGCATAAGGGAAGATGGGGTTCAAAAAGACCTATGAGCTATATCAGAAAAAAATCTTCATATATTGGTGGTAGCTCCTATAGTCTTGATGCATGGTGAGCAAAACTTTGTTATCGATCAAGAGAGAAACAGTTAATATTGTTATTTTTGGTAGTTTTTAAGTAGTTGACTTAAAACATTAAAGTGATGGCCAGATCATTTAAGAAGAAACAGGAAGAAAAATTAGCAGAAGTAAATTTAGGGCAAGTTGTTGTTGAGCTAATTTTAGTTTGTAATTTGCCTGTTCGTGGTTTATTTTCAAGATGTAATCAGGTCAGAGAGAGAAGAAGTAAATTTAGAGGAGTTGTGAACTTTTGTTTACAATTTCAGTGAGATCTAGAAACCCTAAGTTGTGTTTTAGCAAATCACTAAAAAGTATCTTTAGCTACTTTGCAGTCATTGACAGGAAAGAAATTCACTCTTCTGAGATAAATCATGCCCGATATTGATACTTTTGCAATAATACTGCATTTGTTTTCTTAAACATCTTATATCTTTTTTCCCTCTTACTAAAAGAGTCAGACGATGGTCAAATCCATTTTAAAACTCCCAATTATCTTTGAAGCTTACCAAAAAGTTATTTATATGCTGGATTAAGGTTGAAAGATAAAAGTACTTAGAAACCCTAGAAATTCTGATGGCCACCTATGCAATATATGAGCTGTCCGAGTTTGGGACTAGGACAGAATCTCAGTGAGTATTCATGTTAGACTCGTGTTGGCCCATCTCAGTGGCCAAGGCCTCTGTGGAATTCAGCTCAGGGCTGGTGGCATGGGCTTGTTTGCCCTTCTGTCCCGGAGAGGGTCCTGTGTCCTAGCTGCCTTCCCTGTGACTGGTTAAGTGGTAAAGAACCTGTTGCTTCCATGTCCATTGTTTCCCCCTTCCCTTGTGCACACGTAGTGGAGCTCCTCCCCAGCTGTCGCCACACCTGGTCCCTGTCTTTATTTCCACTCAATTCCCACCAGGCACAGTGCAGTCTTTCCCCGCAACTGCAGAAAGACACACGATTCCTTCAGTGACTATCGTGCTTGGGTGTCAGAGGGGGCCATTTTTTCACAGGTGCATTTAATGAGTTAGAGGCCTATGCTCTAAAACTAAACCAGCTTGCCTTTTCACCATGGCTTCCAAATTGGTTCATTTTGATTCAACCTCCAGCTGGACTTCTCCACCCCAGACACACTGAATCAGAAGCTACATTTTAGCAAGAACCCCAGATGATTCTCATGATCTTGTCCCCAGCTATTAAAAGATACAGCATCTGGAGTCTTAAAGGCTTCAAGGTAAACAAGCGACCATCTAGCTCAGAAGCAACAAAGCCCACGTGGAAGAAGCACACCAGCCTGTGTTACCACGAGGTGTCGAAGGGATCAAGTATCACACATAATCAGAACAAAAAAATCATATCATTGTAAATGAGGGTGAGTGCAGAGTGGAGATCCCCCAGTGCTCATCTGTAGGCAACTGGACATCCCCTTACTGAAGGGTTGCGGAGAGTAGATAAGCCAGTCAGGGTGCAGTGTAGCAACAACGAAACATACAACTTTCCTCTAGTTCTTAAATGCTTCCTCCCCCACTATCATGATCCTAATTCTACCTTACAAATCTGGCTAAACCAGAGGATGTACATTGGTACAGATAGGAACTGGAAACACAGGGAATCCAGGTCAGATAATCCCTTCAGGACCAGTGGTGAGAGTGACAATACCTGGAGGGTGGAGGGAAGGTTGGGTAGAAAGGTGGAACCGATTACAGGGATCTACATATAACCTCCTCCTGGGGGGATGAACACAGAAAAGTGGATGAAGGGAGACATCAGACAGTGTAAGATATGAAAAATAATAATTTATGAATTATGAAGGGTTCATGAGGGAGGGGGAGTAGGAAGGGAGGGTAAAACGAGGAGCTAATATTAAGGACTCAAGTAGAAAGCAAATGTGTTGAGACTGATGATGGCAACAGGTGTACAAAAATGCTTGACACAATGGATGGATTGTGATGAAAATTGAACCCCCAATAAAGTGATTTAAAAACAAAATACAGATTCTGAATCAATATATCTGTAGTGGAAATGCAACTTCTCAGAAGGGGCTAAAGTAGAATGAGCTGGTTGAGAACTTTGGTTTGGGGATATCAGAAACTGGCTGGTGGGGATGAGCAGGCAGGCATGAGGCTAGGCTGCAAGTACGACACATCTGTAGTCCTTCTGAGGCCCCGGCAGGGGCGATTCCAAGTGCAGATGATGGCGCATGGTGTGGCGTAGTGTCTAACACACAGCTCTCTTCACACAGTAGACTGGAGCTTCCGAGGGACTCTGCTCCTGCCCCAGCCTCACACGGTGGGTCGGCGTGAGCCCGCGGTATCCATCCGCCTCATGGAAGGGCTTCCTCTCTGCTACTGATCTCAGCTTTACCGAGCACAATGCCTTTGTCCAGGGACAGTTCTCCCCTGACAATGTGTTCAAAGCCCATGAGACACAGTTTCAACATCATTGCTTCTCAGGAGCAGCTCGGCTGGAGTTTGTCCAAAACAGATTTGTCTGTTTTTCTGGCAGTCCTTACGTTCCATATTTTGTTTTTTGCCAACACCATAATTTAAATGTACGAATACTTCTAAAATCTGCCTTATTCAATGTGCAACTTTCAGAAGCATATTCCATTGCCATCAAATCTATTGTGACTCATAGAAATCCTATATAGGATTTCTAAGGCAACAATGTTTTAGGAGCAGATAACATGCATGTGAGGCGATTAAAAATAGAATGGTTTGGACTCACGCAGCTCACTGCCACTGAGTCAATTCTGACTCATGGTGACCCTATAGGATAGGATAGAACTGCCTCTGAGATGACAATTGTTCATGGGTGTAGAACCTGGTGATTTTGAACTGCTAAACTTGAGATCAGCAGCCCAATGTGTAGCTACTCCCCCACCAGGGTTCCTGCACAGTTTGGGATAGGCACACCTTAATTCTCCAAGTAACATTTTTGCTTGTTAGTTGTCATGATGCTGTCATGCTAGAAGTTGTGTCATTGTTATTTCAAATGCCAGTCGTGTCACCCATGGTTTACAGCTCACAATGCAGCTTCAGGATAAGGAGGAAGGGATCAGTTGTTCACTTCTAAGGGATTTTTCACTGAAAACCTGAAATAGTCAAGGGAGAACATATAATGAGTGGGAAGGCAGTAAGGCGTCCGGGTGACAGATGGCACCTGAGGTATCTTTAGAAGCTAAGAGAACCTAGAAAATAGCAAATAGGCAGAAAATATTATGGAAGTCAATTAAGGGAAGCCAAACTCACCTCAGAGTTCTAGACTTTCCCTAAACAGTCATGCTAGAGATGAAACAACAAGGACCCTATGAAGGGGCCCGGTGATCGAGGAAAGAACTGGGGCACTGATTCTCTACCTGCTCAATCAGGTTTGGCTGAGGACAACATGTGATTGAATCTCTAGGGGGAAAGGAGCATTTATAACAGGTTACATAGGCTCAGAAAGGCAGGAATCCCATCTACTCTTAACCCAACCAAGATGTAACAGTTATTAAGCCAAATTATTTTCTTCTTTGAAATTTTGTTTGAACCAATGTTTTTCAATAAGAAAAGGCCTAGAATACAAGTATTCAGTGATATCAAGTTACCTCTGATAACTGCCTTTGCAGTGTCCCATAAGTTTTGATATGTTGTATGCTCGTTCTCATTAGTTTCTAGAAACTTTCTAATATCCTCTCTGATCTGGACCTTAACCCATTCATGTCGCAGGAGATCGTTGTTTATTCTCCAATTGGTTGCCCTTGCTTTTCTGGGTGCCCTCTTATTAATCTCCAGCTTTATGGCATGGTGGTCTGAGAAAGACGTCTGGATAATATCTATGTGTTTGAATTTACTCAGGCTGGCCTTGTGTCCCAGCATGTGATCTATTCTTGAGAAAGATCCGTGTGGATTGGAGAAGAATGTGAAACCTTTTGCTTTTGGATGAAAGGCTCTATAGATGTCTATCAGGCCCTGTTGCCTAATTACATTGTTTAGCTCTCTGGCCTCTTTGCTGAGCTTCTTTCCCTGTGACCTGTCTTTCTCTAATAGTGGAGTGTTGAAGTCCCCCACTATTATTGTTGTTTCCGTGATTTCTTCTGTCATTTTTTTAATAGTTTGACGAAATTTGCCGCGCCATTTTTAAGTGTGTAAATATTCAGTATGCTAAGTGCTTCCTGGTTTACTGAGCCTTTGAGCATTATGTAGTGTCCCTCTTTGTCTCTTTTTATGTTTTGGATCTTGAAATCCATTTTGTCGGAGATTAAGATAGCCACTCCTGCCTTCTTGGAGTTACCATTTGCTTGGTAAACTTTCTGCCAGCCCTTTATTCTTAGCATATGCTTGTCTGCTCGCTTAAGGTGTGTCTCTTACAGGCAGCAGATTGATGGGTTATGTTTTCTAATCCAGTCCTCCAGCCTCTTTCTTTTAATGTATGAATTGAGCCCATTTGTGTTCAGAGTGATTATTACTATCTCTGGCTTCATAGTTGCCATATTCTGTTTTGTGTTTTGGGTCTTTGCTTATCTTCCTTCGTATCAGTGTACTGTGTTTGAGTGGAGGGTAGCTATCATGTCCTCTTTTCCATCTGAGACCCTGTTGTCCTGGTACGTGTTGCTGGCATGTTGGCTTCTAGATGGAGATGGGCTATATGGTGGTCTCCTGGTGGTTCTAGTTGGAGCTTGATCTTCTGGCCATAGTGAGTCAGCCCGTATGTTCTGCAGGGTCGGGTGACGTGCAGCATATTTTTTGAGTTCTTCCTTGTCCTGGAAGATCCTTATCTTACCCTCTATCTTAATGGATAACTTGGCAGAGTATAGGATTCTGGGGGAGGCATTTTTATCTTTCAGTTTTTGGAAGATGTTGCTCCATTCTCTCCTCCTCTTCATGGTTTCTGCTGATAAGTCTGAGCATATTCTTACCTGCGCTCCTTTGTATGTGACTGTCTTCCTTTCTCTTGCTGCTCGTAAAATTTTCTCTTTTTCCTCTAAGTTGGATATTTTTACAATTATATGTCTTGGCGTGTTCTTCTTGGTGTTTAGCTTAGCCGGTGTCCTCTCTGCTTCCTGTATGAGAGTTGGATTCTCCTTTGTTAGGTTGGGGAAATTTTCTTCCAGAAGTTCCTTTGCTATCTTGGCAGCCGATTTGTGTGTTATGTTGTGTTCCGGTAGACCGATTATTCGAATATTATTCCTCTTCATAGCATCTGTCATTGATCTCAGGCTGTCTTCTGTTTCTTTAATTTTCCTATGTGATTGTTTTTCTCGCTTGCTTCATTTGGTTTGAGTGTCCTCGAGTTCACTGATACGGTTCTCAGCCTCCTCAAGCCTAGATGTAGCTTCTGTGACCTTTTGTGTGGCCTCTGCTACCTCCTCTGTTAGTTTCTGCAGTTCCTTTTGGTGGGTAGAATTCATCCCCTCAATTGTGGACTTCATCCCCTCTATTGTGCATTTCATCCCCTCTATCGTTGCATCCTTATTCTGGTTTGCTTCTCTTAGCTCCTGTATTGCTGCAAGCAGAGTTCTGAAGATTTCCTTTTGTGGCTGATCTATATCTGTTTCTTCTATGAGTGACGTTAGGTCTGTTAAAGTGCCTCGTTTCTCTGATTTTTTTGTTGGGAGTGATGTGGTCTGTTGATTTTTCCTTGATCCTTTCATGGGCCCCATGATTCTGGGAGACAGGAGTAACCTTATCTATGTTATTGTTAAGGATTCTTTCAGGCAATTGCCTATGACCTACCGTAAGGGTGGGTCAGACTGCTGTGTAGACCGAGTTCCCTGTCGGGTTGGTGGCCCGCAGTGCAGAGATGTTTCAGCAGCTGGAGTGGGGGCTGGGGCCTCAGTGAGTGCCCTCAGGCTGCTTTGACCAGGTGTGACAAGGTACCCTTAGCAGCCCCCTTTATGAGGAGGGGGGATTAGTAATAAAAAGGATTTAAAAGGTTAATGATATAAAAATAGTTTTTAACAGAATATTGGGCAGAGGAAGAAAAAATTGAAGGGAGAGGGAAGATAATCTATAATAGAAGAGGGACAAGCTGTGATACTAGTAGAGGTGGAAGGAGAAGAAAGAAAAGAGAGAGAAGGAGAATCTATAGAAAATGGGCAGAAGAGAAGTACAAGCATTAATGAAAAAGTAGGGAGGAAGGAAAGAGAGAATACAGCACAGAAAGTAAAAGAAAGGGAAGAAGGAATAAAAAACAAAACAAACAAAAAACACAAAAAAGCAAAAAAAAGAAAGAAAGAAAAAAAAACACACACACTAAAAAAAACCAGAAAAGAACCTATGCTAGATGGAGGATGTGCAGATGTGTATGTCTGAAAATGTCCCCCTTTCCCTCTAAGCGCTGGTGATGCCTAATAGAGCGCAGAGGTGGCTGAGTACGTATTGTCCCACAATGTGGTGCTGATCTATGCCCGGCTACTGAGAGATATAGCGTCTGGGGACTTAAAGGCTTGAAAGCAAACAAGCGGTCATCTAGCCCAGAAGCAACCGAGCCCACACGGAAGCAGCACACCAACATAGGTGACTGTGAAGGACAGAGGAGACCAGGTCTCCAACAACAAAGGTGGGGTGGTGGTGAGAATTACATCACCGTGAAAGAGGGGGAGTGCGTGATGGGGACCCAATGCCCATCTGTAGACAGCTGGACACCCCTTCCAGAGGGGTAGGGTGGAGGAGATGGGCCACTCAGGATTCAGTGTAGCAACAATGAAACTCAAAACCTTCCTCTAGTTCCTGAACGCTTCCTCCCCTCCCAATCATCATGACCCCAATTCTACCTTGCCTTGCGGACCTGGTTATACCAGAGGATGTACAGCGGTGCAGTGGGGACCTGGAGGCACAGAGAATCTAGGACAGACGAACCCCTCAACACCAGCAGTGGGAGTGGCGACACCAGGAGGGAAGGGGGTGTAGAAAGGGAGAACCGATCTCGGAGATCTATGTGTAACCTCCTCTCTAGGAGATGGGCAATGGGGAGGCGGGTGAGGGGAGACGCCGGGGAGTGTAAGATAAGATATAATAATTATTTATAAACTATCAAGGGACCAGGGGTGGGATCGGGGAGGGAGGGGGATGGGAGGAAAAAAGAGAAACCGAGATGATTCCAGGAACCTAAGTGGAAGGTGAATTATGAGAATGACGAGTGCAACGAATGTATAAGGGTGCTTTGCTCAATTGATGTATGTACAGACTGTGATAAGAGCCTTATGAGCCCCAATAAAAAGATTAAAAAGAAAAGAAAAGGCCTATAGAAGGAAGCAAAAACATTTTTTAGTAATATGGCTTTTGATACAATTAATATACTTTGAGGGCTAAGATGTTCCAAACCAAAGTCATGACATTTTTAATTACCCCATTAGCATGTGAAAGCTATATAACAAATTGGGAAGATGGGAGAATTGATGCATTTCAAGTACAGTGTTGGAGAAGAACATTTAAATTAACATGGACTGCCAGAAAAATAAACAAATCTGTGTTCAAGGAAGTACATCCAGAATGTTCCTTAAAAGCAAGGATGTCAAGACTGTTCCTTGTGTACTTTGGACCTGTTATCAAGAGGGACCAGTCCCTGGTCAGGGACATCAGCTTGGTAAAGCAAAAAAGTCAGCCATAAAAAAGAGAAAGCCCCTTGATGGTGTGTATGAACCCAGTGGCTGCAACAATGGACTCAAACATAAGCACAATGGTGGTGATGGGGCAGGACCAGCAGTGTGTCTTCTGGTGTACACAGGTTTGCTCTGAGATGGAGCCCACTCTACAGCACTTAACCACAATGGGCCACGCGTAGCTGCAGTGGTCTCTGCTTCCGCATTGGTGGGATGAGAACTATTTATTCAGATGCATGCAGTGATCCATGCCCTATTAGATGATAAGATGCACTGCAAGTGGAGTAGCAGCTTTCTACTAAACTCCATAGGTAGAAAATGTAGTTGGGAGCTATATGGCCCAGGAATTGCAAACTATTTGACTCTTCTTTTCTAGTGATGTCATCTTAAGTACAATTATAAAAGCCCTTCCATCCATAAATCTATTAAGGTTCTATCCATCATCTTTGAACTTACAGTTGTTCTGTGGGGGTGGGGTGCATGAGAAGGTGTGCTCATCAGCTCTTGGACAGAACAGAATGAAAACACCTGGCAGTTTGCTGTTACCTTACGTACTGCCAGTGATGTGGCTCAGGCAGACGCCTTTGAAATAATGCTTTTGAGTCAGACACTGGGATGTCCTGGGCCTGCTAAGCCTGTGCTGTCAAGGAGCAAGACCTCAACTCCCATAAGACTCTTGAAGTTCCCACCAACAGGACGACTCTCGTCTGACAATACGTCTTCAAGAACACCTGGGCATCTGGAGCTTCCTTTTGTCAGTATTTCCACTCCCCCCTTCCGGTTCCCTTTGTTCCTTCTCCGCTTTCCCTACTTTGCTCTTTCACACCTTTCTGGCCCATGGAAGCCAGCTCTGATTGTTACTTCCACAAATGTTGTTCCCTCTTCTACGATCCAGAAGGTTTCACCTTTCAGTACTTCTGGAGTGGTACAGAAAAATATTTTCAATGAACATTATAATGTAACAAAGAAAAGGAAAATCATGAGATGCCCTTTTAAAAAAATTATTTACTATCTTCTGTTGACGTGACTGCCTACTAGATAAGACACTTGCCTTTAGAGTGTTCCATCTAACGAGGAAACATCAATACGCAGCACCACGTAAGACTTGCACTATATCTAATTTCCAGGTGAGTAGTATTTAATGAGTTTAGAAAAGGGAGAAATAATTATGGGTATCTTTATGAAAAAGATATGTATGAAGCTTTGCAGTTAGAAAAGTTTGGGCTACAGGAATAAATAAGAAAAATTAAACCAAAACGAGAATAACTGAAGGATATGGTTTATAAGAGGGACAGACAAAAGAACTCAGTGGCTGATTTTCTATGTAAGGAAAGAATTTCATAGGACTTTGCAATATGTTTAGCTGTGTTGCAAAGTAAAGATGTGTTCAGCTTAGTGCTTCTGGAGGCGCACTGGTAGCACAGGGCCTAAGCATTGGACTGCAGAAAGAAAGGTGGGCAGTTTGAGCCCACCCCTGCTTTACAGGGAGAAAGATGAGGCAGTCAATTTCCATAAAGATTTGCCAACTTTGAAATCAGAGAGAGCAGATGTCCTCCATCCTACAGGGTCACTATGAGTTAGAATCAACTTCACGACAGTGATTTGACTTGGTTAAATGTAAGAGCATGTTGGAGCAGATCTGAGGGGAAGGGCAGGTGGTGGAAAGAGGAGCCAGCCAGGATGCAGTAAACCACATGTGAAACTTGCATGGAAGCTAGCAAGTCCTCAAAGGTGTATGTGCATAAAATGGCATATTAATACCATGTAAGTATTGACCCTGCAGAACAATATTTCTTAAAACCTTAATATTGGTGTGTGATTTTCAAAACAGAGGATTATTTAGAAACCCATTCTCCATGAAACAGATGAAAAGGAGAACTGACTCAGGTGAAGTAGGGGCAGAGATCCAATTCCATTTCCCCTGGACCTCCCTTCAGTTGCCCCTAAATCATTTCCTAAACACAACCCCACGGGTTCATGGACCCACTGAGAGCTATTAGATGATGCAATATTAAAACATTTTCTGCAGATAATTAAGCTGAGAAATACTGAAAGAATGACTACGTGGGCCACTCACACAACAAAATTAATGGGAACAACTTGCTGAAACACAGGGGGTTGGGAGCAAGAAAGGTACAGATGAAAAGACAATGAGTGACTTGTTGCAGGTACGTGTCTGGGAGCAGGGACCTGGATAATGAACAGGGGCCTTGTGAACACATAGAACAGCAAAACCACTTCAAGGAAAGGCATATGAGGAGTAAAGTGGGGGCAAGATTGAGTAGAAATGCAGAATTCCAAACAACGAGTTCTCACCTTGGGTTACTGAAGCAACGTGCTAAATGAACTTTCTGATTGACTCTTGCCTTCCTTCTATTTATTCTTCAGACTGCAACAAACACAAGATTTAAAATGCACATTTAATTACCCTACTTTTGTGTTTAATAATCCTAAAATGCTTTCTACCAAACTGAAAACAAACAGACATACAAATCCACCGGCATAAAGAGAATTCTTATGTTCAGCGACACTCCATTGAGTCTTCGGCTTTTCCCACAAACTGGCTGGCGAGTTTGAACCCCATCCTTGATGCTGTAGTCTTAATAATTGCGATTCAGCAGTGCATTTACATAACAGACACAAGATGGAGGAAAGGAAGAAGGGTGTGTCTCCCTCCCTCTGGGGACATAAGTCACCATTCCAGGTAAGACATGTTTATGTCTCAATAGGAGGGGACAGCATTGAAGAAAAGCAACTCCTTCCATTGAAAATTACATCCAAGAAACTCCTCTGCAGCATTTTGCTCTGTAAGACAGGGGTTCGTCCTGTGTCAGGACTGGTTCAGTGGGATCGAACGACAGAGAGTAAGGACCCAGGGTGGCACAACTATTCTGGGCTCAAGTGCTGTCCTACGGGTAGGCAGCACAGAGCTGCCATGGAAGAAGAGGCCAGCTGATGTGCTCCCAGAAAGACGCCACCCGTAAAACCATCTGGAGTAGTTCCACTCTAGTAACAGGAGGTAGTCTCGGGTCCACATGATGGCAACTCGCATCAAGTTCAAGCTTACTGAGCTGGGGCAGTTGAAGGGAATACAATGTTTTACCTGCCACATAATAAACAGTGAAGTTCTGTTACTATGTGAAGGGAAGGAATAAATATTACAAAGTCAGTTAGGGATTTTCTGCTAAAATAACAATTCTGGTACCAATAACTTCTTGGTTTCTTTGTGTGAGTCTACAATAAAGTCAGAATTCTAGCATCTTAAGATTGACATCACTCTAATTGCTATGCTGAAGGGAGCAAAACAACGAAAAAAATAAAAATGAGAAGAGCACAATAAACAACAGAATGGCAAATTAAAAACTTGACATACCGAATCATACAAAAATAGGAAATGTTTTCCTTCAAACCCTACACTCACCCACAAACATACCTCCTTCAAAGTTACTAGCATTTAAACAACAACAAAATAGTGAGTGTTTCCCTGGGATATTTAACTCACTATGCAATGTGCCAGGATGCGGAAGAAGGCGCAGGGGGTGGATACATGGCTTTGCCTGGTCAACCTAAAGCACCATCTGTATTCAGTGTTGAATGTAAAAGCTGTTATCTTGGTGAGAGAAGCTCACGGAGTCGTCGGCTGGGAGGGAAGGGACAGGCGTTTTCTCCAGCTCCTCTGAAGCTGGACCGGCTGAGTTTCATCAAACACTGATGGCAGTGGATGACAGAGTGTAGGTTACCAGAGTGTCATATGTGCAGTGTTGCTGAGGCCAGAGGTCTGGGAGATGAAGTGTGATGGGGCCATCTGCCACCCAAGGCAAAGATGTTCTCCAACCTGAGGCTGTGCAAGGCACCTAGGTGTCCACCTGATGTTAGACAGCCTGTTTCTTTATTTCAAAGAAAAATCACTAGGGCTGTGTGCCAGGGCGAAGGCATTGGCTCCCCACCATCAGCAGCAGGAAAGCTCATTAGCTTAATCTTCAAGCACTTGCGATGGAAAACAAGGCAGTTCCAGAGAGACTGGCTCATCAGGGCTATGGCATACCTCTACCAGTTGACAGGATCAGGACCATGGCTCTGCTATCCCTGTGTTCTAGCCTTTCACAGCATTGTACCCACCAGCTACGGGGCTCTTCTAAATGGTCTGTCTTCTCATGTTGATGCCCCTCCCCAGTATTTTAGGTACAAGGATTGCTTTCTTTTCTCTGAGCCCTTTCAGCAAAGGCTCTCCTCAGATTGCATAGATTTTGTGTACATATTTCAATGTAATTTTATGGACATAAGCATGGTTGTTTGTAAATGCCACAGAATCAAGGGTGTGTTTGGTGTGCTGCAGGCGTTCGCCTTAGAACATTGTGTGCCCACTGAATACTATAGAGCTGACTTCTCCAAACCAAGTGCACAGAAAGTCTTTGAAGCTGGACCCCCAGCAACCCAGCCAGGTGAGAATCTAAATATTCCTCCAGAACTGCTGAGAACGCAGTTCCTAAAGGCTTCGGGTGAACCATAATTTCACCATCACAAGAGAAGCAGAAGCCAAGTCTCAATGTTACTGGTTAGATGGAATTGGCGTCCTCCAATGATGAAGCAGGTTCTGGTGTATTTTTTCTCTTGCCCTCTTGTCTTCTTCTTCAATGTCTTCTTGCCTCCAAAGCATATACTTTAGGTTAAAAATGTTACACCCAAAGTACAGGAGACAGAAGCATTGTCCAGTTCTGCATCTCCCTCGCAATTGCTATGTTTGAGCCTATTGTTTCAGAAACTGTGTCAATCTGTCTTATCCAGAATCTTCCGATTTACAACTGCCTCTCTATTTGAACAAGCATGATGTCTTTTTCCAGTGACTGGTCTCTGCGGATACCATGTCTAAAGTCTCACCAGCTTTGCCTCCATGGCGCATTCTGATGAAAGGTTTTCCAGAACTGATCTGTGGGTTCTTTCGGCAGGCCATAGAACAAATGACCTTCTTTGCCAACACCGTCATTCACATGCATCCATTCTTCGCCAGCCTTCCTTATTCAATGTCCAATTTTCACACGCACAAGAGGCTGTTGAAAAAGATGATGGCTTGGATCTTTAGTCCTCAAAGTAGTTTCCTTGCCTTTCAATACTCAAGAAGTCTTGTGCAGCAGATTTACCTAACATAATGTTTTATTTGATCTCTTAACTGCTGCTTCCGTGAGCATTGCTTGTGGATCCAAGCAAGACAACATTTCGACAACTTCAATCTGTCTCTGTTTATCATGAAGTTACTTATTTTTCCAGTTGGTTTTCTTTGCTGAGTTGTAATCCATAGTGAAGACTGCAATTCTTGATCTTCATCAACTAGTGCTCCAAGTCCTCCTGACTTTCAACAAGCATCGGGTTGGGTCAGCTGAATATAAAAAGTAGTTACTAAGCATTTATCCAATGGTAAAGCCAAGTTCATCTTCATACAGTCCAGCTTCTCTGATTATTTACTCAGAATAAATTTGGTGAGAGGGTACAACCCTGACATACACCTTTCTTGATTTTAAAACATGTGGTATTCCTTTGTTCTGTTCACATAGCCACTTCTTGGTCCATGAACAGATTCCACATGAGCAATATGAAATGTTTGGCATTCACTCTCTTCTCAAGGTTATCCATCATTTGTTCTGACCGACCCAGGTGGATGTCTTTGTGTAGTCAACAGGCATAAAAAGACATCATTCTGCTATTCTTGCTTTCAGCCAAGATCCATCTGATATCGGCAATGATTTCCTTCTTCCACTTCCACTTCTGAATCTGTCTTGAATTTCTGGCATTTGTTGATACCTGTTAGTAGCATTCTGCTGCAAATATTGTTGAATGATCTTCAACAAAACTTTTACTTGAATATGATATTAATGCTATTGTTTTATAATTTGCCCATTCTGTTTGGGGGTGTTACAAATATGGATCTCTTCCAGTCAGTTGGTCAGGTGGTTATCTCTCAAATTCCTTGGCATTGACAAGGGAATCCTTTCAGTGCTTCTTTAGCTTATTGAAATATTTCAATTAGTATGCCATCAATTCTGTAGCCTTGTTTTTGGCTGATGCTTTCAGTGCAGCTCAAACGTCTTCCTTCAAGACCATTGATTTTTTATCATGCTCCCTCTTGAAATGGCTGAATGTCAACTAATTCTTTTTGGTACAGTGGCTCTGTGTGTTCTATCTTCTTTTAAGCTTCTTACATTATTCATTATTTTGCCCATAGAGTCTTTCAAAGTTGCAACTCAAGGCTTGCATTTTTTCTTCGATTCTTTCCATTTCTAATACGCAGAGCATGTAGTACAACCAGAATGCTCCTCAGAGGCAAAGATGGTCAAACCGAGCCTCACATACTTTAGACACGTTTTCAGGAAAGACAGGTAACTGGAGAAGGACATCATGCTTGGGAAAGTAACAAGGCATCGAAAGAGAGGAGGTTCCCTCAACTAGATGGTGTAACATAGTGGCTGCGTCAATGAACTCAAACATGAGAACAATTGTAAGCATGGCACAGGGCCAGACAGCTGTCATTGGATTGCTGTAAGTTGAACACCTAACAACAACAATAACGTGTGTATCAGGGAAGGGCTGTGTTTTTAATGGCTGGTTTTCTGAGGTAAATTCCCAGGCCTTTACTTTGAAGCATCTCTGAGGGAACTCAAACCTTCATATTGACCATTTGCATCTTCCAGGGCCTCCTCAGCTGACTCCTAGCTCACCATCTACCTAAAGAAGTTCAATAGCAAGACCTGAAGTGAAAACTAGGGAGGGCGGGGAGGTGGGGGCAGACATAGGGAAAGGGTTTCTGCCACAGAGTGTAATGAGAAATATTGCCATACACATTTTCACAGTCCCAGAAGATTTCAGTGCAATGCTTCCTTGCTGTGGATTTGTAAGACTTGGTATCCTGAGTTCCGTATGCACTCATCTGGCCATATTGAATATGCACCACAACCTGGTACAGGTGCTTGTTTCGTTTCAGCCCATTTATATTCTTACGCCCACAAGACTTATGTTTTCCTGGGACTGGCTAACATATTCTCACCTTTCCCAGGTAACACTCGTTAAGGACTGCTGGGCTGAAACTTTCATGGCCGACGGGATGGCATTAAGCTTCCATGTTCCGGTACCTCAGCCCACCAAGGCCATCAGCACTGCAGCTTACTGGTGCTTTGCTGCCACTGAGTAAATGGGTGGGAAGGGTGGGAGGATAGCATGTCAAATTTGCCAACTTGGTGTCCCCAGCTCTCAGCAAATGGGATGGTTGACACAAGTGAGGAGCGACCAAGCTCAGGGAAGGGTATGCTCAGCGGCTACTTTTGGACAGAGGGTGGGGTGGTTGTACAGTGCTTAAGAGCTGGAGCAGTTGTCATTTTTCATTCTTGTTTGTGTTTTTAAATACAGTAGCACACCATTTCGCATGCACAATAACCCAAATTCACTGCCATCGAGTTCATTCCAACGCCTTTCGACTCTGTAGGACAGAGTAGAACTGCCCCTCTGGGCTTCCCAGGCTGGGAGTCTTCATGGAAACAGGAAGCTTCCTTGCTCTTTGTTATCAGGAACAGTTGTGGGATCGAACGCTCAGCTTTGTGGTCAGCAGCTCCACGTGTAACCCGCCGCGCTGCCCGGGTTCCGGCACCCACCTAAGACGGTGAAACAGCATGCCATGCTCTGGGCCGATGCAGACCCGGTTTGCACTCTCTTCTGGCTTTGCTTTGCGCATATTGAGCAAGTTTCAGGCCTCAGTAGTCACCTTCAAAGTGCTGAGAGGGCTTGCTTCTGCATTTAGTCCTCCACCCAAGTCATTAGCAATTTCTCCATGTCCAATGCCGTTCCTGCTCACATTTTGTGAAGGTGTTTTAGCGGCCAGTGGGGCTAATTCTCTCACAGCTTCGGGAATTTTTTCTTTGTTCTCAGGGATTGTCATGATTGTTGACTGCAACCTAAGTCATGGAGAACACCGCCTCTCCACCTTCCTGCTATTTAACAGCCTCTGCTTTGCTTCCAAACTGATGCTTCCCTGGCCTTGGCTGCTGCCATCACTCGCCCGCTATCACCACATTTGGGAGCCATGATGCAGTTCATGGTAATGTTTTCAAAAGGAATTCAAACAGAGATAATACAACAACGTTCAGGAGGCATGTTATGCACAAGCTTGGATGCTACTGCCTACATATCAGTTGAAGCATACAGAACTACACAGCAAGCTTGTCTAGATAGAAAGTAAAATACAGTCCAAACATATCCAGGAATATAGGCATTGATGATGATGACGATGAAGGCATGTGTATTACAGGTTATATTTATTTGTTCATGTTAAATGTGTTATATATACAGTTACACACACACACACACACATACTATGCAATGGTATATGCCTGGCAGTATAATCCTTTTGTCCATAAGAAACATGAGGTGCAAATTGGGTGCATGGTTGAGTGCAAGGACACTGTTTTGTTCACTATATCGCACGGTCTAGTGGGTGGCTCTGAATTCGACTATAATCTCATGGGAACATAGACATGTAAGTAGGTGGGCATTGTTCAAACATGGAACATGACAGTTCCTACTAACTGAGGAGATGGAGTGGGAAAAGAGGATGAGGTCAGATCTAAATATTGGCAATAAAATTTGCTACTAAATTTGCCAAAATTACATAGAAACAGAAGAACATTTTGAGATTTTAAAACATTGTCATGTAGCAGAGGGTGAAGATTGTTACCCACTCACCCCCCCCCCCCCCCAGAAATCAGTATAAAGGACTTTTTTCATAAAATAATAACATTTCCAAAAGTTAATTTCTCAACGCTGAGACATTGAGTTCCATCACTTTGCTTTACAAGGGTTCCAAGAGAAATCAATTTATTATCTGTACAAGCCCATAAATTCTCAAATAATCTGAAGTCTCCTTTTTATCTATGGGACTACAATCAGTGAATATGTGGAAAGCTAATAAACAATAGGCCTTAAAAACACAAAACTGTGTTCTGGGAGGGTCCTTAGAACACAAGTCTATTAGCTCAGCATTATCATTAGGCCAGGTTTAAATTTTGAAAAATTAAAAACCTTGGCCAGAGAGTTGTTTCTGACTCAGTGACTGTGTAGGACAAATATAAGCATGCTATGGGGTTTCAAAGGCCATAATCTTTAAGATGTGTCCTGCCCATCTTCCTCTGGGGAGTGGTTAGTGGGCTCCAACCACTGACTTTTAGCTTGAGACCTAGCTATGAAGCCCTAGTCCATTTTTCCTTCCTGAAACTACATTTATTTCAAAGTATTAGCAACCTAATGCTTACTTGACCACTGAGCAATCAGGCCCCTCTGAAAAGAGAAAAGGAACCGTATTAGCAGTGGCTAAGCCATATGAGGGCACTGCCGAAAGTTCATGGAAAAATGAAACTAAAAGATAATGAAATCGTTTTCACAACATTTTTGAAGCTCCCTCAAGTTAGTATCACCCATTAGCGAAAGATTCTACATGTTATGTCACATTTTCCTGAAAACGGTGGCTTATTGATGCTTAGCTGTTGTTGAGAATGTACAACTACTAAATATCGATGAGATTTAATCACAGCTTATGAAATCCCAGTACGCTGTCCCTTGCTAGTCCACTATACAGCCTAACGACAGCATTCCTTGCCACAGGCTTGGTCATCTTTAGAAGATGCCTTTGTCCTATCTTATCTGACATGGCAGCAACCAAAGCTGCTTTCTCAAGGGAAATTAAATTTAATTATTTGTAGAAGTTCTTTTGGAGATCTAGCATTAATAAAAATTGGGTAGAAAAGTGCGAGGTATTTAAAATGCATAAGGCATCATCCTTTTCCCAAAGGAATTTATCAATATGGGGAAAATAACTGAGAGGATATGTTGTGTTCTACGCATTGAGCTGGGAACTTATTTGGTTCAATCTTGGTGATACACAGTATTAATATATTACCCATTTTTCCAGCTTCTGCCTTTGTAATTCCACCCATCCCAGATAAACAAGCAAAACAATGGCAAACAACAAGCAAGGAGCCAGGAGGGAAAGTTTCCAAAGTTGATTGTGGAGAGGAGTGCGCAATCCTTCTTGATGTGATTGAACTATTGAATTGTATGGTTTACTTATCGCTCAATCAAATGTGAAAGATATATTTCCATTTGTGTGTGAAAAAGACTTCACACACTGACGTCACTGCTACAGGAACATGAGGTGGAGCAGACTCACATTGAAGTTTCACACTAAGGCCACACATCTCACCGTTCTTCCCCTGAAATATTAATTCATGAGAGGAAGAGAAGACTGGAGGTTCTGTGGCCAGCCAAGTCCTGGCGACGGCCAGATCTGGTTTTCACCTTCCAGAGGAGAGTCCTGGTGCTGGTAGGTTGAAGAGTCACTTCTAAGCTTAGACTCAGTTTCACCGTTGCTCTCTGTCAGTCTGACTGCAGGGCTGTGCCTGAATGGAGGAACCATGGGAGCAGTCTGCTGGGCTGCAGTTAACGAAGGAATACCAGCACTTCACGCAGACAGTTTGGCCCTGGTCCATTTTTTTCTTCACAGGCCTATAAAATTTATTCCAAAGTGTTTTGAATTTAAGTTCCTTCACATCTAAAGTGAATAATAATATATACCTTGTGATATTGTTATGAGGATTGAAACAGATTACAAATAAGATCATAAACCTGCCAGTTTCCATCAGAGAAAAGTGCCACTTTGTTTGCAAACAGGAAGCTCTTCCCTCCAGCGTGTCCTTAGCCCATGCATCCTCTTGTAGAATGATGGCCACCTTGCGGCTGAATTCACGACCCACTGACTTCAATCTTCCCTGTGCTTAGAAAACCAAACAGAGCAGCTGGGAGACATCATTCCGTGTGAGGTAAGTAACTATTGTACCATGGTCTTCCTATACCTAGTGATTCCATGTCATGGTATAGAACCTAGGATGGATTTACGTTTGTTTATATTAGTGTGTCCGTTAATGCTCGAATTTACAAATAGCCTTTCCCCCATAGCTATAACCTCATAAAATTGCCCAACATCCTAGGAAAAGGGATGAACAATTATTTTCCCACTCCTACAATATGGGACTTGCTTAGTCTTTATAAAATTAGCATAAGTTTGTATTCCACCTTTCCGATGTAAGGTCTCTGAACAAATGACATGTTACGATGTTTCATGCTGAGTCATACAATTGTGGGCTGCATTTCTCCCTTTCTATTGCATTAGGGAGTTTTCAGCTTTTAGTGATTCAGTTTTGGCACCCTTCAATTTAGGTTATGGGTCTCTAAGCCTTCATTTCATTCACAATAAAATATTAGAAAATAACATCCAAAGGGGGGAAATAAAATATTGCTACAAAATCATAGAAAATGTTATTAAATAAAAATAGCAAAATGTGAACCTAATATTTCCTGGCATATCCTTCATCTATGCGGTTTCCTTTTCTCTAACCCTTCCCTAAAATAATCCTCTAGCCCTTCCCAAAAATAGCCAGTCACTCTTCAATTTATACAGCATCAGACCAGTAGTTTTGGCATTCACACAAGATTCAAATGGTGTTCCTATTAAATGTTGAGTTTGAGAAATAAAAATAAGTCTGAAAAGGAAAGACCAGAGCAGTAAGGTTGGTGGGATAATGTTTTCCAATGAAATTTTCATTAAGACAGGCTTTGCTGAAAATGCTGTTTTTAATTTTCCTAAAACTTCCTCCTAAGAAGCACTTGCGATTGTCCTGAAGCCTTTGAAAAAATCTGCCAGGATTATTTCTCTTATAGCCTCAGAAAAATGCTCCCCAAGGGCTTCTGTGCTGAGCGAGGCCAGGAAAGCCTGCAAATTGGTTGTTTGGGTCAGTCCTTTGGGGATGACAGTCTGCCAGAAAAGCGGATCCCTGAGAACCTGGTCTGCCACATCCACGTATCCCGAAGCATGGTGGACACTGATTTAAAACAAACCTGTGCATGCATGAACTTAGCAGCAATGCTTTTAGGGGGATTTTTTTGACCCTCTCCCCACAACACAAGATGGAAGGAAATCACTGGTTACTGGTCCCTGCTCCCCAAGGCTCAGCTCCAGCCATGGGAGCTCCACCCTGCTCTACCACAGCTCCAGCCACGGAAGCTCCACCACTGATCTACCACAGCTCCAGCCACGGGAGCTCCACCCAGCTCTACCACAGCTCCAGCCACGGGAGCTCCACCCTGTTCTACCACAGCTCTAGCCACGGGAGCTCCACCCTGCTCTACCACAGCTCCAGCCACGGGGAGCTCCACCCTGCTCTACCACAGCTCCAGCCACGGGAGCTCCACCCTGTTCTACCACAGCTCTAGCCACGGGAGCTCCACCCTGCTCTACCACAGCCCCAGCCACGGAAGCTCCACCACTGATCTACCACAGCTCCAGCCACGGGAGCTCCACCACTGATCTACCACAGCTCAAGCCACAGAGATTTGTAAGACGTGTCGGGCTACAGTTGAGTTTCCTTTGTAGAAAAGACTGGAGACTCACATGCACAAAAACAATTCTTGGATTCAGACTTCTGACCTGTAAAGATGGCTTCATTTGGCATCTAGGCCAAGGGTATCAACCCTAAAAGCTGTAATGTGTTGCTATCCCGACATTCTTGCCTTCTGAAATGCCTCTGGGTGGGTTTGAATCACTATTTATTATGCTGGTAATCAAGAGCTAGATCCTTTGCACTATCCAAGACTTCAAGTAAAAATAGGAAGGGTTTTACATTTGCTAATCATTAAATGAAAACACAGGATTAAATCAACAGATATTTGGAAAACTGTAAAGCTGGAGCTATCCATAATTTTTTGTTTTCTCTTGTTCTGTTTTATTTAAAAGAGTTTAAATATATGCTTCCTAGCAATCTTGGTACTTAAGAAAAAACTAATCTCCATGTGGGGTGTCTTCATGTCCTTCCTCACTTTGATACACACAGGCATACACATGCACACACACACACACACACATACATACACATACACACACACAGACACATCCCCTTCCCTACCAGATTAATCTCATGAAGCCTGTCCCATGTCTGCATAGTGCTTATTACTGGGGAGGGCACATGGTTAAATTCTCACTAATGGCAACTGTGTGTTAGTATATATATTTAACCAATTGACACAAATGAGGGAGAGGGTTGGCTGGACCATGAATGACCTTGTCTGCTATAGGGGAAAGCTTGGAATCAGAAGACATATGGGGATCTGGTAAAGTGTTCACTAAAATTAGTGTTTTAAAAAAGGAAACCTAGACAGTGACTCTCTTTTCCTCATCCATAATTGGATCCAGTACTGGTCACACCTGCAAGGCTGTTCCGACGACGGCGGGCGATCATGAGAGAATGCCCACAGTGTAGCAGGAACATGAGCAGCACTCCCAAACCCAGGTAAGTCGGACGGCCCTCCTTTTGCCAAGTCCTTATGTACATGCCTTCTTTAATCTGCTCAGATTGGTGAGGAAGAAGGACGTTTTAAATCATCGTTAATGAGAAAGCTGAAGAACAGAAAGGTTAAGGCCATTCTACTTTATACAATTGCACGTGTTAAGTCTTGTCTATATAACATAAACTGTTAACTCCCTCTGGGGAAGGGGAGAAATAAAACCTGTCTTTTTATATCTGTATCCTGCCTGCAACCCACTACGGCAGTGGTTCTCAACCTTCCTCAGGCCGCGAACCTTTCAGACAGCTCCTCATGTTGTGGTGACCCCCACCCATAACATGATTTTCATTGCTACTTCACAGCTGTCATTTTGAGACTGTTATGAATCAGGCCACCCTGTGAAAAGGTCGTTCGACCCCCAAAGGGGTCACGACCCCCAGGTTGAGAACCTTGCACTATAGTGACTAGCACCTGGAAATCACATCATTTGTTCAAGCAATCAAAACAGGATGAACAAGTATATATAAATAAAATAGCAGCAACAATAATGAATATTTAATGATGTGTATGTGTCAGCTTCTGCCCCCATTAGCTGTCACAGAGTTGGATGGATTGCACGGGACAGCATGCATACCGGACTGAGGGATGGTAACTAGCACAAAGCGAGTTCGCGAGAAATCATAGCCAGGTTTCCCATATGGAAGCTGAGAATTCTAACCCTGGCTTATCATCGAGCTGGTTCTGACTCACAGGGACCCCCCAGGAACAACCGAGGGAAACGCTACTCAGCCCGGCACCATCCTCACAACTACTCTCACGTGTGAGCCCATTGATGTACCTCATAACTCACACGGTTGTTCATTAAGAAAATTAACATCTAGAGGTTAAATACTACATGATCTACATTAGTTATCCGTACTTCAGGATTCATGTTCAAAGATGTTTCAAGCTTTCCTATATGCAAGTATATGCTTTGTTGTTGTCATTAGCTGTCTTGAGTTTTAACTTAGATGACCCCTGCCCCTGAGTAGGACCATGCTGGGGGTAGGGGGAGGGGGGTTCTCAGCAGTGTTCTTTATAAGCACAGGCTGAGTCTTTTCCCCTGGGAGCCCACAGGTGAGTCTGAACAACCAAGCTTTCCGCTAGCATCTGAGTGCCTGAGTGTTGTGCCACTACAAGGTGACCAGATTTTAACACTGGTAAAGGCAAGCGGGACACCGTTGATAAAACTCATATCCTGGCAAAATAGCCACATGGCGGCTGAAAACCGTATACCCTAGCTTGTCGTGCATTCTTTCCAAAAATCGGGACTTTTTTTAAAACGCAGCGGGACACGGGAAAATTGTTAGAAATCGGGACTGTCCCGCCAAAAGCGGGATGTCTAGTCACCTTACTAGCACTCCTAAGTATAGATATACTCTTAAGTATAGAAAGTCCAGCCAAGAATCTCCTTTGGCATGAGGATGGTGAAACTTAGTATCATATGATTTGAGCGTTTTATCATGAGAGACTAGTCCCTGGAGAAGGACCTCATGCCTGGTAAAGCAGAGGGGCAGTGAAAAGAGGAAGCCCCATTTGCAAGATGCTTTGGGACAGCGGCTGCAACAATGAGCTGAAATGGAACAATAATTGGGAGAACGCTGCGGGACTGAACAGTACTGCTTTGTATTGTACATCACAACTGTGAGTTAGAACGGACCCAACAGCATCTAGCAACACCATATATATATTGATGATTTTAATGACTATATCTAGGTATAGTCATTAAAATCACCAGTGACTGAAGTCAAATTTGCACATAGAACACATAGTAACCATTTAAATGTTGGCTTCCTATGTACCATTTTGCATCTGAAACTACATTTAAAAATTTTTTTAAAAACATACAAAAATCACAATAGCTTGAGTTCATCTCATAAATCACATTATATGTGTTTTCCTTGCAGGAAAGTTGTTTATAGACTGAGGCATGTTAAAGGTAGTCTAACCCAGCCTGCCCAGATTTTGACTGCATTGTTTCAGGCCGTAAAATGCACTAAGGTTATTGGGTTTAAAGATAAATAGAAATCAGTGCTGCTAACCTCGTTTCTTCTCAAGGCAACAAAGAAATATGTGCAAGGTTTATTTGATCCTTGGCTCCTTCACATAGCTTTCTCCTTGCAGACAAGAGAGCCTGCTAGCCATGTTGGCAGTAGTCGTGTGCACACGAACCTCTGTTGAGTTAGTATTTCTCCGAGAGTCACGCATTTGAGCAAGTCCATCGGTAGGAAGTAAGCAGGGCTAATATCAAATGGGAGAAGCGCAAGCTGACCCAAAGTCTTTTGTCAACATTCCTATTTTAAAAGAAAAACAAAGCCCAAGTTTTAAGTTTGAAGATTTGTGTACATCTCGGGTGTTAATTCTCTACAACATATAGCTTCATCTTCTGGCTAAAATTAATAGCGTTGTAAATTCTGTTGTGCAGAACCTGCTTTTCGCCTTATTTGGGTGATAGTTAGACCACCAAGTGAGAAATGAAAGAATCTGAGCAGTATATTTCATTTTCAAGTGGGAACATGTGAAGCAATTCTTTCCACAGAACAAAGAAGCAAAATAATAAATTTAGGCAATTTCACTTTCCTGCATAGAACTCTGTTTAAATATAATTTATTCACCAACAATTACTTTTTTTAAGAGCCAGCTCGTTTTTCTCTGTATTTGATACTAAAATAATTAAATGCTAATAAATAAATACCAATTGACAGATATTTCTTGAGTATATCAGAGTCACCAAATTGATATTTTTCCCCAAGAGCAGTAAGACCGAGCTTATACTATTTTATTCTTGAGACGTAATCTTAACTTGGGGGATGGAGGGGGTAGGGCTTAAATTATTCTGAAAGCTATGAACCATCTACATATTTATTCTTTTTAAAGGTTCTGTGGTGTGTTAGCATCTGTATTGCCAGAAAACAAAATTTTCTTCAAAGTTATTCTTGGGCAGGCCTGGGACTCAACCCATATGTCTCACAGTAAGTTGCAGCACAAGGCTTTAATTTATGTGGCTTGTTCCAAACTTATCTGTGGTGCTGTTTGGTTCAGTGAATGTGTGGCGCCACCTTTTGGTAGGCACTTAGAGGTTCACTTTCTTTTATAACAAAATAACCCATCCAACATTTTCATAAAAATCATGTTTCTTGGGGACCTTCGATATTTCAGAGCATATGGGTGAAATCAAACAAAATATAACTTTGATTGAGTTACTGTCTCTGCAAAACTTAAGAAGATCATTTTTCCCCTAAGTTCTTAGGCTGGTTGTTCTAATAAAGAAAGACAAAGACTATTTTTTCATCTGCTCTAGTGTTCCTTCAGTTATTTACCTAGATTTTTCTTTCTGAGGCACATCTCAGGGGAAATCAAAGCTATGTCCATGCACTCCCTCCTATGATATCAAAGAACACGTGTTTTCCCAGGGGCCCTGAGGGTGGGGTATGGTACATTACAGTTCAACACAAAACGGTGGAAGGCAGGCGCTCCTATTTTCTTCCACCATTATGTGGCAATTAAACACAACTTAAAGATGAAAATCTCCTTATGGATAGAAGCAAATGGATAATTTTACAGAACACCATTCTCACACAATACATACCTTACAAAAACCACGTCAAGCAAATGTGAGCTGGGATCTTCCCTCACACCACACTGTCCTGGTCAGACCTTATGGGTTTACCTTGACACCCAAGTACCAAATGCCTCTGAGCATCAAGCCACCAAAAAGAAAGAATGCACATGTTCTGGCCTGGCCATGAAATTGGGCAGGTGGGGGGCGGGGGAGGGGGACAGCAGAAACAAATGTGCTATCCTGGTTGGTATTAAATTCCCTAACCCACATCTTCCTTTGCTTCTTTATGTAAAAATAATGGATTTGGATAGGGGAAGGATATTTCCTGCAGTATTTCTGTTCATTCATCTACTCAAATGATGACCATTTCTTGCTTTTTTAATCTCAGTCTAACAAAGAGCAGTTGGCCAGCTATTGATGGTAAAACTCAGCAGTCAACTACCTTGTAAATTAGAAACTGTGGTTGTAAAAACGGATTTGTGTATCACCGGGAGTAGAGAGTGTGTCTGCCTTGTAAATTTAATTAAACAGCAGGTGCAAAATCAGGTCATATGGCTTTGATGTGCCCCGTGTGAGGATGACAACTAGACAATGATTCTCATATGAAAAAATTTGCATACATTTGCATTGGATAGCAGAGAGCACTGTAGCTGTCACCCACTTTCATATTTTGCGTCTAGGAAGTTGAATACGATTTGAATGAGCAGTTTCTATTTAGACACTGCAGGAAAATACTAGGGAGGTTTTAGTGTTAATGCAGATCGTGTAGATTTGAGACTAAAATTTCTTCATGAAAACTTTGAACTGCAGCCAGTCTTCCAGAAGTGAAGCCCGCCTAAGGTTGGATGGCCACCGAGGGGAGGGGGAAGAAGAAAATCTTGTGTATTGCGCATCTTCTTTTTCTCTCTGCCCAATGAATGTGTCCTGAACTGAGTAAAATAGCAACTAACATCTACTTTCTAGGGATATCAAAAATAATGAATTGCTCCCATAACAATATAAATCTAAAATAATAAACCTGGAGACCCTCCTGTGTTAGTCTGAGTGAACTAGAGGAACAAATTCATAGGCACTCATATGTATATAAGAAAGAGCTTTAAATACAAGAGCAATTGAATCTTGAGAAAACATCCCAGCCCAGTCCATATCAAGTCCATAAGTCCAATATTAACCCATATGCCTGATGGCAATCCATATAGTCCTCTTCAGACTCACAAAACACATGCAATGATGCCGAATGCAGGAAGATCACAGACCAGTGGGTGAAAAGTCTAGTGGATCTAGTGGCGGTGGAAGCATCTCAGCACTAGCCTGGGTCTCTCCGTGGCTCAGCTCTATCAGCATAGCTCCATGTGACTTGTCAGTAGAACTCTCTCAGGGAATGAGCGAGTGTCCCGCCTCCAGCGAGCTATTTATCTCCCTGAACCTCCAAATAAGGTCATCAAGCTGCAACCTGATTGACAGGCTAAGCTCCACCCCTTCACTTGTAAATCTCAAATTGACAACAAATTATGTAACTACAACACCTTCCTGGGATGAATTGACATAGAAACAACAACAATAGGTTCAAAATACAAGTCAACCTGACCCTTGTTCCCTAGAAGAATACAGTCTGGTTGGCTGTAGCATAGATGTAGCACTCAAAGGCACGAGACTCCAGAGCCCAGTTTCTGGAGAGGAAAGAAGGTGCATGATTGTGGCTATTGTACTGTGCTCATAAACTGTGAAAGCCTGGTGAGGTGCAATGGTGAAGAACGTGAAAGGAAGTGCCTGCCTATAATTCAGTGTGCTACAGCCAGCAAGTTCAGACAAGTCGTTAGTTGATACATATCACGTGTAAAAAATTCCAATTTAATGGTCCCTCCCATGAGTACATTTCATGACCGTAGCAGTGCTGGTGGCCCCCAGCTATATTTTTCACCACAGCTCTTTGTATCTTGTTTGCCTGGAATATTTTGTGGGTTCTCCTGTGGCAGAAATTAGGTGTTCTCAATGCCGAGCACAGTGAGGACATGACACATATGAGGACATGACTTCTTGAATGAGCAACTATATTAGAGTCATGTTTCGAAGGACTGAAAATATCATTGAGATACCAGGAAACTCCATTAGACCAACACAAGCCCTTCTTGTCAGAATAAATTGTTTCAATGTGCTGCCTCACAGTATGACCTCCTTTGACAGTATTTCCTTCATTGCTCACTCCCATAGGACACACAGGTAGACCACCCATATCTACATGCTGTTGTCACATGCGGTAGGCCAGGTTGACAAGAGAAACAAATTCAGGACTTCTCATATAGGTAGAGGAAAGAGCTTTATATCAAGAAGTAATTATATATCCAGCAACAGCACAGCAGAGCCCAGATCAAGTCCATAAGTCTATATTACTCCATAAGTCTGATACTAATTTATAAATCCCTCTTCAGACACACAGCCACACACAATGATGCAGAATGTATCATAGGTAGGTGGGGGGAAAGTCTTGTTGATCCAATTGTGGTGGACACATCTCCAGCACTCTGGCTTCCATCAGTGTGGTACAAAGTGGCTCCAGAGAAAGTGTGGCCCACCTCCAGGGAGCAAGAAGAAGAGGCTGGCTTTGGGGAGTCATTTTATTTTGGTCATCCTCCAATCAAATTGTGACCTGATTGACAAGCAAAACTCCCCTCACATGTTCCTGTGGGAGCCATGTTGGCACAAAAAAAACTATCATTGTCCACCCCATCACTATTATATGTTTGAGCTGACACAAAATTATGTAACTACCACATCACATTTGTTTTTTTCTGCATCCTATTTAATTACAATCCATTGAAGACAAAGATCTGTCGGTGTATTGTCTGTATTTGCAGCCCCGGGACCAGATATGAAAGCCAACACATGGTAGATTCTTAAGAAATGTTGCTTAAATTAACTAAAGAAATTGGATGTGGAAGACCCAGTAAATAAATGTAGCATGTTGCTATGCTTTCTGTGAGGGTCCTGAAGAAAGGTTTAATTAGAGCTTGTCACACAGGGCTCAGTCAGTTTTAGGCACATTTCTGATCACTTCAGCTTGCAAAGAGACCAGATGGAGCCTGGTGAAGAAGCCCCAGCTTGTAGCCTCCCCCAGGAGCAGTCATCTCTTTCACAAAAGCACATGACACCTATCTGACTTCCTTTTTGTACCCTGACCTGTGGGTAAGTTGTAAAGCCCTGGAGTCTTCTACAATCTTCTACCAGGATTGTCAATCATGAAGACAATCTCTTTGTAGACAACCATACTTACTATCACTTCCTTCCTATCCCATGAAGACACCTCATACATTAAAACACTCTTCTGGCTACAAAAAAAAAAAAAACTCCTCTCCCATCAGTGATCTACTCCGTAGGAAAACAATTCATGCCTCTACCGAAGAAATAAAAAAAAAAAAAAAAAGAGGCTAACTGTGTTAGTCTGAGTACTTTAGAGAAACAAATCCACAGAAACACATTTATAGGAGAGAATTTGGAAAAGGCGAAAGATTTATACGATCTGAAGAGAAACCAGAGTAATTAGGGTGCGAGGTAGTACCGATGAAGAACACAGCTTTCCCTCAGATCCTGGACGCTTCCTCCCCCCAACTACCATGATCTGAATTCTACCTTGCAGGACTGGATAGGGCAGAGGTTGTACACTGGTACATATGAGGGCTGGAGGCACAGGGAATCCAGGGTGGATGATACCTTCAGGACCAAGGGGGTGAGGGGCGATGCTGGGAGAGTGGAGGGTGAGTGGGTTGGAAAGGGGGAACTGATTACAAGGATTCACATGTGACCTCCTCCCTGGGAGATGGACGGCAGAGAATGGGGGGAAGGGAAACTCCGGATAGGACAAGATATGACAAAATAATGATGTATAAATTACCAAGGGCACATGAGGGAGGGGGGAGTGGGGAGGGAGGGGAAACAAAACAGAGGACCTGATGCAAAGGGCTTAACTGGAGAGCAAATGCTTTGAGAATGATTGGGGCAGGGAATGTATGGATG
This sequence comes from Tenrec ecaudatus, assembly GCF_050624435.1. Classification (NCBI taxonomy): domain Eukaryota; kingdom Metazoa; phylum Chordata; class Mammalia; order Afrosoricida; family Tenrecidae; genus Tenrec; species Tenrec ecaudatus. The sequence continues at coordinate 166,179,731 of NC_134537.1, forward strand.
TGCTTTATACAATTGATGTATGTATATGTATGGATTGTGATAAGAGTTGTATGAGTCCCTAATAAAATGTAAAAAAAGAAAAGAGGAGAAAAAAAAAGAAAATGATTAGGGCAAAGAATGTACAGATGTGCTTTATACAATTGATGTATGTATATGTATGGACTGTTATAAGAGTTGTATAAGCCCCTAATAAATTGTTTTTAAAAAAGAGAGAATTTTATATACAGGTTAAATGCACATCAAGAAAATATCCCAACCCAGTGCTGCCCAAACCCACAAGTCCAACATTAACCCATATGTTCCAACACCAATCCACAAAGTCCTCCTCCATCTCAGAAAACAGACACAATGATGCCAACTGCAGGAGGAAAGCCAAATCAGTGAGCGTGCAAGCATCTCAGCACTGGCAGGGGTCTCCACACGGCTGCTCCAGCACCCAGGGCTGCATCAGAGTAGGTCCATGTGGCTTCTCCTCAGGGATGTCTTGCAGGAAGTGAGCCTTGCCAGCTAAAGCAGGGAACTGGCTAAGGCAGCTGCACCCTGGTCCAACCATCATAAAGCAAGGGGCCTGAGAACTCAAAAGGCGAGGTTGACTGAGCCATTTATCTCTCTGCCCTTCAATTAACTGCACATGTGTTTATCGGCCAGGTTGGCACAATAAACTACCTACCTCACAAACCTTAAAAACATAATGTAAGAATAAGTTTTCTTAAGAACCTAAACCTGGTTCCTGAATGGGAAGTAAAGCTGTGGTTAACCACTACCCTGCCATTAGTTCACCATAGAGGGGTCAAGTGGGCATTTCTGGGACTCTGTGAGTTTTGCCACCTGTGTTTCCAGTGCCAGCTGTCCCCTCAATGCTGCACAGATTTCAGCAGAGCTTTCTGCCTCTGACCAACAAGCAAGGAAGGCTTGGCCATCTCTGTCAAGCAAGCCTCTCGAATCGCGCGCGCACACATATGCACACATATACACGAACATATCCATACACACACACACAAATATAAAACCACACACACATACATACACACACACACATTCACAGACATACATACACACACATGCACGTAGAGGGATGGGTCTGGGAAAAACACACACAAATGCACATACACATATATACAAACACACACAGACATACACATATATTCACACACATACACTTACACTCGCACACAGAACACACATATATACATCAACAACACACATATATACACATACCAATAGCACATATATGTACAAAAACACCACACCAAAAAAACATAACACATATGCACACATACATGCACAACATACACACACACCTACCCACATAACACACCAAAGCGCCTGAGTATAAAGTCAAAGAATCTTTCTTTTCTCACAATATCCCAAATATTGAGAACACTGCGTAATTCAGAAAAATGTACCCAGCAGAGAAATCATGGAGGTGCAATTGTTGCATATGATGAATTGAGGGCAGCTGTGAAGATTACTGGAGACAAGAACATTTTTACAAAGTTAAAAAGTCTTTTTGTAGCAGACAGTTTCATGTGCAATGTTAGTGAATTCAATCTCTGTCCCCTCCCATTATAAAGCCGTATTCCTATAAAAGGTTGATCAAACACGTCCAGGAGCCGTGTGGACTGAGGAAGAGAGGAAGGCACCACAGTCACCATGCGCTGAGCGCTCCCATGACCTTGCTCTGTGACGGCTTACGTGACACAAGCTGAGCTCTTCGTCATCACTATTTTCACGAAGGCCCCTCTGGAGGAGCAGCTGTGTGATTGCAACAGGCCCACGGCGCTGCCGGGCTCTCGGGAGGCTCGGGAAACATCTGGGAAGCCCTTGAAGCTGCTGGCACTGGACCTCTTCAGTGTGACGGTCGAGAAATATGGATTGTGAACCGCACACATTGATGATGGCTGCACACCTTCTCCACAGACTCAGACTAGGATGGAGTCTGTATGGGAGAGGCTCTGCTGAGCTGCAAAGCCAAAGAAACGCTAGGGAAGAGACAGGTTTAGCAGCAAATGTCTGATACACTAAAGAATCCATCCGAGCCTTGCTCCACGCAAGCTACACACAGCGTTTCGTGCCGAATGCTCGGGTTGACAGCTGCCATTTCAAGACAAATCGTACCGTGCACCTGCTTTCGCAGCCAACGTTGCTTTGCGTCCTCTGCTTGTAGCGGTCTCGAAAGAAAGCAGACTCACCAGGATGGATGGTTCTAAGCAAGATAATTATTTTCCCTAAAAAAACCTTTTGTTGAGGGCTATGTTTTGTCACCCTGCCATGGCTTTAAACAGGTCCGTTTCTGGTGAACAATGACACCAGGATGCCTGGGGCCTCTGTGACTCCCTGACATACAGTGTCTCTAACACTTGTTTTGAGACATGTAAAATGAAAAGCTTTCGGCATATTTTTCAAAACTGCTTATAATTAGGATTTCAAAATTAGTGTAGAAGCAGATTAAGCATCAATGGCTGACTGTACTACTTTCCTGTTACCCAATGTGGTTAAGAGTTGGGGTGCACAGGATCAGTTGTGGGGTGCCTGCCTTCAAGCCAGTTCCAGCTCAGAGAAACTCAGTGGACAGCAGAGCGAAGCCAGTCCCAGGCTGGCGGCATCCTAACAATTCTTCTGGTACTGGGCCCATTGTTGGCATAGGATCAGCAGAAGAGAGCCAACTGGGAAGAAACAAATGAGAGGGGAACCCCCCAAAAATGGATTTTTTTTTCCAAAGCTATGTATTAAAATTTTTTTTTTAATAAAACAACCTTATCACCTTCGAAGTACTCTCCATTTCCCTGAATACATTTGTCAAATCTGCAATTCCGTTTTTGGAAACATTTTTCAAACTCATCCATTTGGATGGCTGACAGTACTTCCCTTGGTTGTTATTTTTTTCTTCACCCCTTCTACATCATCAAATTGCTGTCCTTTCATGTCCCTCTTCATTTGCAGAAAGAGAAGTTGCACGAGGGTGGGTGAGTAAGGTGTAGGGGGCAAGAGAGGCTGCTGTTTTGTTTACCAAAAACTGGCACAGTGATGGCTGTGTGAGCAGGTACATTGCCTTGGTGGCAGAACCAGTGCCCTGTCTGCCTCACATCAGGCCTTTGTGTCACACACAATGTTTTCAGAACCTAAATAGAAAGCTTGATTAACAGTCTGACCAAGTGGAACAAACTTCAAATGCACTGTGCCCTCACATCACAAAAATCAAATGAACATCATCTTGATCTTTGATTTCCCTTGAACTCTTTTGCTGAGAGGTGATGATGGCATTTTCCACTGACTTGACTGATGTTTGATTTCAGGCTCATAAGACTGGCACCTGTAATGACCTTGGGGGAAAAGTCTAGGTCACCTCAGGTCTGTTCTTTCAAAGCACGGCATGTTTCCACTCACCACCCTTTTTCCTGGTCAGTCAGAACCAGAGGGACAAATTTCACAGCGACCCTTCTCATTCCCAAATCTTCCATTAAAATTCTCGGAGCCACCCCCAAAATTAGTCCAGACAACCTCCCCATCTCTTCAATGGTTCATCGTCAGTCTTTGAACTCAAGCGCATGAAGTTTGTTGAGATTTTCATCTGGTCAGGAAGTTGACAGGCATCAAAAACCACTTGAATGCTTGTGGTGTTCCTGCATTGCTGTCCTGGTAAGCTGTGGTCAGCACCACAACCATTTTTGCGGCATTTTTCCCAAGCAGGATCAAATTTCACAGCCACATGCTATTCTCTTAAACTGGTCATCAAAAAAAAAAAAAAACCAAGGTTCAAGTGAAGCTGCTTTTATGAAAAATTCACTGTCGCCAGAGAGACCTTCCCAGGTGACACTGTGTGCACTGACGAGCGAGTTGCTTGATTCTGGCATGGGGGTAGGGGGGGGCGGGGAGGGGGGTGCTACCATGATAGCAGCCTCAGCTATGTTACAAATGTGGGTAAAGGACATGAGGTCCTTCCTCAGCCACAGCCTTGGCCCACCGCACATGGGGTCTGCTCCCAGGGAGCTAGGAGGCCCTGCCCATGCAGCTGCCAGATGGAAGCTCCAGAAAGCACCACAGGCGCAAAGGAATGGAAGCAGAGCTCCTGGTTTGCATGAGAATGGTCAATACAGAGACACCATTCCATGTATACTCATGTATAAACCCAGTTTTTCAGCACATTTTTAATGCAGTTTTTGTGGTAAATTTAAGTACCTCGGCTGATATTTGAGTCAGTATATACTCAAGTATATATGGTATATACTACACCGCCAACATCTGCTGCTGCAAACTTTTATTGGAATCATCCGGAGGTAAAGGCATCTAAGTTATAAATAAAATGTATTTTGCTACAAATGATATAATAACGGGAAAGCTAAATGTGGTTTGCCATGAGTTGGAATGCACCCAATGTGGTTTGCCATGAGTTGGAATGCACCCGACAGCAGAGGCTTGGGTTTGGCTATGTGCGACCAAACAGTGCCCTAGGGACTCAAAGGGCACCCTGGTGCCATAGGAGTTCATGCCCTGGACCACGAACTTCAGGGCCAGCAGTTACATGGTTAACTTCAAGATCAGCATTTGGAAACCACCAATTGTTCCACAGGAGAAAGATGGGCCTTTCTTTTTTTTAACTTTTAAATCATTTTACTGGGGGCTCATACAACTCTTATCACAATCCATACATACATCCACTGTGTCAAGCACATTTGTACATTTGTTGCCATCATCATTCTCAGAACATTTGCTTTCTACTTCAGCCCTATTTTTCCCTCCCTCCCTGTTCTCCTCTCCCCCATGAACCCTTGATAATTTATAAGTTATTATTATTTTGTCATATCCTACACTGTCCAACGTCTCCCTTCACCCACTTTTCGGTTGTCTGTCCCCCACGGAGGAGGTTATATTTAGATCGTTATAATCGGTTCCCTCTTTCTACCTCACCTTCCCTCCACCCTCCCTCCTGGTATCGCCACTCTCACCACTGGTCCTAAAGGAATCACCTGTCCTGGATTCCCTATTTACAGTTCCTATCTGTACCAGTGTACATCCTCTGGTCTAGCCGGATTTGTAAAGTAGAATTGGGATCATGATAGTCAGGGGGAGGAAGTATTTAAGAACTAGAGGAAAGTTGTGTCTTTCTAGTTCTGTAATGAGTTACAGTCTTAGAAACACCAGTCAGTTCTACCCAGTCCTATACGGTTGTTATGAGTTGGCACAGCATTGACTTGAAGGCAGTGAATTTTGATTTGCTTTTGGAGGTGGTGCAAATGGTTAATCTCTATGCTCCTAACTAAAGGGTTGGTGAAAAGCTGGTGATTCAAGTATATCTAGAAGCATCTCAGAAGAAAGGCCTGGAAATCTACTTATAAAGGAGCCAGGCCTTGAAATAGTCTGTAAAGCCTAAGTCTGTGCTGGCATTCTCTTGGTTGCCACCAGCCAGGTTTCTGTTGTTTGGGTTTTGTTCTTATCCACATTCAAAATTTGCTTGTTTTATTTTGTTCTTTTCTACATTCAAAAAATATTTTAAACCATTTTATTGTGATATAATCCAGACATCATACAGTTCAATCACTCTGTCATATCAAGAAGTGTTGTAAAATCACTACCATCATTTTGGAATATTTCACCCTTCTTGTCCTCCTTGTGATTAGTTCCCCAGTACCCCCCAGATTCCCCTGCTGTACCCCAAAGGAACCCTTACTCTAGTTATCTTCTCTATAGATCCACCCATCCTGGGTTTCATCTACCGAGAATTCATAGAAAAACACAGAACCAAGAGTCAAGAGAGCTCCCAACAATAACACAACAGAGATGTTCCTCAGGTTGAAAGAAAACAGAAAATATTAAAAACTACTGCAAATTCAAAATATGTCAAAAGGGAGATCAAATGATAAGGCTTTACCCATTTAAACCAGGTGTTTCATTTTAATCTACTCCAATACTCTCTGTCTGATAAGAAGGCTATCCCCAGCCTTCGATTATGGTCAGAGAGAAATCACCAGAGGTTATCCATGTGTAGATCCTGCTAGTGTATTTTTGGGCTTCTACTGTCATCCACAGGCTTCTGCAAACCAGAATTTCACGATTTAAGCTCTGTCACCACCCTCCTTCAGATTGTGATTATATGATTTATCCTGGCGTCACCCAATCTGGCGTGTTTCTTCCATATGGGCTTAGCTGATGTTTCACTTAGATGGCTGCTTGTCTATCTCGCTGGAGGTAGGACAGACACACTGACTCCCTGGGAGATATTCCTGCTGACAAGACCCATAGAGCTACGCTGGTAGAGCCAGAGCCTGGAACTGCAGGAGCCACCTGGAGACCCACACCAGGGCTGAAATCCTTTCACCTCCACTCGATCTGCAAGACCTTCTACTCACTGGCCTGTGATCTTCCTGTATTTGGCATTATTGCATGACTGGGTCAATCTAAAGAGGAATTTATGGACTGGTATTTGACATATGGGCTTGTATTGGATTTATGGACTTGATCTGGATTAGGATATTTTCTCAATATACAATTGCTCTTTTATATAAAACTCTTTCTTAGTCACATATGAGGGTCTATGAATTTTGTTTCTCTAGTCTACCCAGACTAACACAGCTAGGATTAAGTGCAAGCCAAAAATTCATTTCTGAATCTGTGTTTTGTATATGCCTCTAGTTCACCTTAGAGACATCTTTGATATTTTATTTTGGAGACATTATCAATCATCTCCCTGGAGCATGACGCTATAACAAGGTCCTTCTGTTAGTGACATTGATTTAGTCCATGGTAATATATTTAAAACACAATTGAGCAAAAGAGATTAAGTAAGTGTAGGCTCACTATAAATCACAATACAGGGATTACTGACTTGTACAGATTAAATCCTAATGTGACTGGACACTATTTTCACAAACAATAAGAGTTGGTGGTCAGGCAAAATGACAATAATATTCACTGACAGCTCAGTACATTCCCCTCCCTTCCTGTCTCTCTTTCCTTTTTCCTTCCTGCCTTCCTTTTATTCTCATTTTTATTTTTTCCTTTATATGGTGACTGATTTATTACACAAGTGCTGGAATAGGGATTAATTTTCATATTTTAAAGTTATAGGAAATTAATCAGATATACAAGATTTCTAAAAACTATTAAAAATGGATTTTTCTCTGTAATTTTTATGACCTTCCTTTCAGTTCATTATATATATATATATATGCTCACTAAGAACAGCTCAAAATAATGTGTCCATTTCTAATTACCCAGGAAACATTTGTTAGGTGTATATTATTTGACAGGCATTATTTTTAATACCTAAATGATTCTTTTAAAAAGGGAATCTGCCCCCACTCCTGCCCCACTCAGGTGGTGGAGGGAGAAGTTGTACTTCACCCCTTTGCGTGTTGTGGCCTTACACAGTTTAGGAATTCTTCTGCATTGGAGATTTGCCTGTTCTCCAAAATGTGTTTCTTTAATCAATCATTCATTTATATCAGCTTGGAATTATAGATATGTTGTTATCCAATGAGTTATAATTCAAAATTAATGTATCTATTATGTTGCTTGAATTGTTTGAGCCCCAGTCACTAGGTGTCCTTTCAGTTAGTTTCTGTATCTGTGTGTCAGGCTCTCCTCAATGTGGGGTCTATGTAGAACCCTTTCCAATTTCCTAGCATTACATGTGTCCTAGCTACCTGGTTCATTTCCTCCTCAATATCAGAAACACTGAAAGCATTGCATGAAGATACATTTGTTAGGCCAGGTTGACTACAGAAACAAATCCAGAGGCACTCATATTTGCATAAGAAATTGTATATTAAGAAAACATCCCAGCCCAGTCCAGATCAAGTCCATGAGTCTGATACTAGCCCATAATTCCAATACTAATCAATGAATCTTTCTTCAGACTCACACAGCTACACGCAATGATGCAGAATGCAGGAAGAGCACAGGGCATGGGTGAAAAGTCTGTCGGATTTAATGGTGGTGGAAGAATCTCCAGGCTTTCTCTGGCAAGTCTCAGTTGAGTGGCTCACCAACAAGAATGTGAAGCAGAGAGAGTGTGTGTCTCACCTACAGGGAGAAAGAGAGGAAGTTCCCAGAATCCTCATGAGAAGCCCAAGTCCACAAGGAGGCATCATCAGGCTGTGACCTGGTTGACAGGCTAGACTTCACCCCTTCACTCTTAATACCCTCAAGTTGACACCAGATTATGTAACTACCACAGCACATGTGGTAACTTACAGAAATACCTTCCATGCATATGGGTTATTATTATTGCATACACATGTTACTCCTTGTTCTGTCAGCTGAGAAGATCCTAATAGCATTAACACCTCAGGAGCAACAAACATACCTAGCATCAAAATCTTGGTTTCAAATCACATTCTCCAATAAATAGTACCAGGGATCTAAGGGGGAAAAAATCCACTTGAAAATGTTGATGGCATAGGATGACTACAGGTGTTTGTAGGAGGCTGCCCTATAAGAGACGAACATCAAAAGCATAATTGTCAGAGACAGTATCAATGGCATTTCAACATAGAGGATACCTAAAAGAGCATGAGGAAAATTAAAATTACTCAGAAAATTGAGAGGATCATGAAAACGTCAAACCAGCATGACGACTTGTTTCAGTTTGTTTGTTTTGTTTTGTTGGTTTTTTATATAAAAATAACCAAGTGTGAGCTGTTCAAGGAAGAGTCCTGGGCTGGGGGAGGGAAATCCATTGGCGTGACATCAGCTGCAGCCGCCGCAGCCACCCCATCAGCCACAGCCACTACATTCCAGGAAGCACTTGCACATGTTATTTTCATAATCGTGGAAATTTCCTTGCTAGGCCAATATTATTACCTTACTTTTATCCCAAAACCCAAAACCAAACTCACTGCCATCGAGTAAGTTCTGACGCCAGCAGCTCTATAGGACAGGGAAACATTGCCCCTGTGAGGTTGGGGACTCTAACTCTGTATGGGAGTAGGAAGCCTCAGATTTCTCTCATTCTATCGTACAGATTAGGACAATTAAGAAATCTAGGTAACAGAGAAGATAATCAATTCCAGGTCAATTTTACAAAAAATAAAAATCCATACTCTGCTTGTGCCTATAATTATCTTTTCCTCTGAAATGGACAAGAAAAGGAGCGAGAAAATCCTGCTACATGCTGCAGTGCATTTGGGACTCAGAAGATATGTATTCCGTCTTCATTATGACCTTTTGAGGAGCTCTCACATCTTCATCTTCATTCCTTGAACTTCAATTAAAGAAGAAATAATAATAAGCCTTCTTTTCCAACTTATTATTCCAAATATTCTGAAGAATCCGTACATGTATCTATAAATTAGTGAGCATTAGCACTAATCCATCTAAAATGTCATTATTAAATAATCTGTCTGTTAAAGCAAGAAAACCTTTGGGGGAGGTACACTTGAGTTTCCACAAATTTATCAGAATTCTACTCAAAATGTTGGGGAATGAAGCTTTTTTTATTCTTGTGTAACTTTCAGTGTCACTATTCTGAACGCAGATAAAAATCTAGACAAAGACATGTACATGCAAATATATATATGAGGATCGGGAAATAGATCTATGAGCCTATATTTATAGTTTGAGTATTAAGGTGGCGGAAGGACCTTGGGCCTCTACTCAAGCACTTCCTCAATGCATGAATACTTTCTTCTATTAAATTGGCATTCTTTGATGTTCACCCTCCCGACACAACCGCTGAAACCAAAGCGGGTGAACAAGCAAATGTGGTGAAGAAAGCTGATGGTGCACGGCTATCAAAAGAGATAGTGTCTGAGGTCTTAAAGGCTTGAAGATAAACAAGAGACCATCTAGCTCAGAAGCAAAAAAGCCCACATGGAAGAACACACCAGCCTGTGTGATCACGTGGTTCCGAAAGGATCAGTTATCAGGCATCAAAGAACAAAAAAAAATCTTATCATTGGGTGCACACCTCCATGATATGATCGCTGAGGACAAACGGGTGCATAAGCAAATGTGGCGAAGAAAACTGATGGTGCCTGGCTATCAAAAAGAGATAGTGTCTGGAGTCTTAAAGGCTTAAAGGTGAACAAGTGGCCATCTAGCTCAGAAGCAACAAAGCCCATATGGAAGAAATACACTAGCCTATGTGATCACGAGGTGTCGAAGGGATCAGGAATAAGGCATCATTATTAAAAAAAATCTTACCATAGTGAATGAAGGGGGAAGTGCAGAGTGGAGACCCAAAGCCCATTTGTCGGCCACTGGAGATACCCTCACAGAGTGGCCTAGAGGAAGAGAAGAGTCAGTCAGGGTGCGACGTAGCACCGATGAAGAATACAGGTTTACTCCAGTTCCTAAATGCTTCCTCCTCTCCAACTATCATGATCTGAATTCTAGCTTGCAAGTCTGGATAGAGCAGAGGATGCACACTGGTGCAGACAGGAGCTGGAGGCACAGGGAATCCAGGGCGGATGATACCTTCAGGACCAGGGGTGTGAGAGGCGATACTGGGAGGGTAGTGGGTGAGTGGGTTGGAAAGAGGGAACCGATTACAAGGATCTACATGTGACCTCCTCCCTGGGGGACAGACAACAGAAAAGGGGGTGAAGGGAGACGCCGGATAGGGCAAGATATGACAAAATAATAATTTATAAATTATCAAGTGCTCATGAGGGAGGGGGAAGCGGGGAGGGAGGGGAAAAAAAGAAGACTTGATGCAGAGCAAGAGCATAAGTGGAGAGCAAATGCTTTGAAAATGATTAGGGCAAAGAATGTACAGATGTGCTTTATACAATTGATGTGTGTATATGTATGGATTATGACAAGAGTTGTATGAGTCCCTAATAAATTTTTAAAAAAAAAACAAAACATTCTCCATGTAGCCCACATGTCTGATAGACAAAGCCAACTATTGGGTCTGACATCAGTGATCATTGTAGAATATCCTGTGGTGTATCAAAAAAAATTTTAACCCTTGAATGGTTAAAACCTTGTCATTTGATCCATTTGGGCCTGATCTAGTTTTCAGCATTTTCTGGATAATTGTTGTTGTTTTAGTTTTCATACTGTAGTTTATCTCAGATGTATTTTGTCAATAGGGTAAGCCTCTTGAATTTTGGTTATATGCTTTTCTGGTTTTCAGTATATTAAACACAGAATTGATTAATCTGTAGAGACAAGTAGAATAAGGGTTTCTGGGGGGACAGGGAGGAGGGGGGACATAAAGGGAAGCTGATATCAAGGAAAAAGAGAATGTTCAGAAATTGATATTGGCAGCAATTGTACAATACTGCTTGATGTGATTGGACTATGGAATGAAATGATGTCTGTATTAGCTCCCAATTAAAGAGTTATGAAATAAATAATTTTTAAATCCTGAGTTATTTCATATTTTGAAGAAGCCCCCTGTCACTGCAATGATTTAGTTCCTCAATTTAGTATTTAATGCTAATAAATGCATTTAATGATAATAAATGTTTAACATGGTAGCTGGGGTCTCTGTGCTCTTGATGATTTAGGCAGAGTGGCAACAAACCTATCATTTCACAGCCTAAAAAGAAGTGTTTCCCAGATTTCTAGAAATCTCTAAGAACATTGTGCTCCAGTTCCCTCCTACCTTCAAGGCCCTCTTTTCAGATGCTTGCATTTATTTTACCTTGGAATTTTCAAAAGTGATCTCAATCTATTTGTTCCTTGTGCACACAGGCACACACATCACAGTCTTTTGCTCTCTCGGGATCCTCTGGTCATTCCATTTTGTTTTCATCTCCCTCTTCCCTTACAAGTTTTCCATTGATGCCCTCTCACCTCCAGTCCCTGCACCCAGTCATAGCATGCTCCTTTCTTAACCAAATTCTAGGCAACTCACCAGTAATTCCATGTGGCTTATCAAAACATTTCTTTCAAATAAAGAGAATATTCTTTCTAAAAGGACTTTTCACAACTGAAAACTAATCATAGAAAATGCGGATGGGGAAATTCAGAAGACGAGTCCACGTAAAAGCTCTCGAACAGCCCTCTAGAGAAAAGAAGGCTGATGGAAACAGAAGGCAGATGCAGACTCTTTGTTCAATGGCTAATGTTCCAGATGAAAATCCCCAGGACCCTGGAGCAGGAGAACGCGCTTGTGCCCTCACGTGCTGTGAGAAGGCTCACAGTAGCAGGTCAGGTCCTGCTTAGAACAGGAGAAACGCATGGAACAGAATGCAAAATCACAAAAGCACCCAGGCTGATAGGGTTGTCTAGAGACTCGCATCACTCCTGAGACAACGGCTGTTCTTCACACCTCATTTCTCAACGTAAACTCATGCCCATGGTTCTGTTCCCAGCCATGCAGTAGATGGGAATCTGTGGGAAACAATGCATCTTAAAGTATCATTCATTCAAGATCAAAAGGGCAGTATTTACTCATGGGAAAATTCAGACGGATTAGTAAAGGATGAATGGAAGCAGGAAACAGAGAAGTGGGAAATTTCATAGTATATTGAAAAAAAATTGTAATGAAAACTATGAAATAAAATGTGTATGAATTACTAGCACCATTGATGAGGGAATTGGTCCAAACCTGAGAACTTTGGCACAGGCTATGAGAAACAGGGAAGGATACAAATACAGAGGTGTCACAATTAGACAAGTGGGAGAGACTGAAGACAAGTCACATCAAAAGAATTCAAGAGAGTCATAAGAGAGCCCACGGACTAGGAAAACATCTTTAGCAATGACACATCAGATAAAGGCCTAATTACTAAAATCTACAATACTTTGCAAGCTTACAATAAGAGAAAAATTAACTGCCCATTGAGGAGGTGGGCAAAGGACCTGAACAGAAGTTTCACAGAGTCTGAAATCCGAATGGACAATAAACATATGAGAAAATGTTCCTGATCATTAGCCATAAAAGAAATGCAAATCAAAACAACTATGAGATACCACCTAACACCCTCAAAGATAGTCCAATTCAAAAAATCAGAAAGCAACAAGTGTTGGAGGGGCTGTGGTGAGACAGGCACTCTCATCCACTGCTGGTGGACCTGTAGATATGTACAGCCACTGTGGAAATCGATTTGGCGATTTCCAAAACAGAGGGATATTGAGCTACCATACGACCCAGCAATCATGAAGAAGAAGAAGAAGAAGAGGAGGAAGAGGAAGAAGAAGAAGAAAATAAAAATGCAAAAGGGGCACAGGGAAAAAGCTACTGTATACAAACACTCGCGGCATGAGGTCCTGGTAGTATGGCAGGGGTCAGACCAAATCCAGGGGTACATATGGTATCTAACTAAAAAGGAGTGGGGTGGGAGGGGATGGGATAAAAAGAGAGATGTGTGGCGGGGGAATAGGACACTGACCCACTCAAGGTGAAGGTATTGTTTGTGTATCCACAGGGAAAGAGGGACCAGACTTAAAGCCAGTGCCAGATGAATGCAGTGTGCCAGCAAGGAGTAGGGAGCCAGTGAATGGGCCTGAGGGCTCGGCCCCCATACCAGCTACGTGGACAATGGCCCCTCACCCCAGAAGAATTTACTTGAGAGGACAGCACTGAAGCTGCAGCTAGGGGAGGGGGACATGTCTGATCACAGAGCACCGGAGTAAATGCATGGGGAGGAAGAGAGAGTAGAGCACATCCTGGCTTATCAGACCTGGAGGACGATATCTCTGCTCTGAACAGCCAATGCACAGAGTGGACCATATGGCCAATCCCACTATGAGACACAGCATCCCTCATTGACCCATGGCATTACAGGGACAACACTGGAGACTCAGTGTCGGGATAGCGCCTGGTCTGACCCCACAACACCAAAGGCAAAATACTAAAGGCATGTGGCAGAGGAACTAGGGGAGTAGAGCAGGGAGCACCCAAGGGTGTTCAAAGGATAGATTTGGGGGCCAGAGTGTCTCATCCATCAGACTTGACTGGAGGTCATGCCCAGAGGTCAAAATCAGACCTTGATCTATTTACAGGTTTTCCTTTCTTGTTAAAATTTTTTTAATTTTTCTTTTTCTTTTTTAAAAATTAATTTATTCTTCTCTGGGTCGTTGTTTTTCTTTTTGTCATTGTTGTGTTCTCTTTTGTCGCTTTGTTTTGCTATGCCTTGTTTTTTGGTGCATATTATTATCTCTGCAGATCTATCTAGATAAGATTGGCTGGATGAACATTCTGGAGGAGAAAATAATGGGACTGATGGTTGGGGGGGGGGTAGGGGAGGGACAAGGGAAAGGGGGAGGCAGGGGAAAGTAGGTGGTGTTGACCAACCCAGGTACAAGAGAACAAGTGATCCAAAATTAGTGGCAAGGAGGGTATGAGAGGCCTGGTAGGGATTCAGTAAGGACAATGTAACCAAGATAAATTACTGAAACCCCAATGAAGACTGAGCATGATAGTGGGACAAGAGGATAGAACTAGTAGACAAAGGGTATTTATAGAGGTCCAAATACCAACATGTACATATGTAAATATATTTATATAGGATAGGGGGGTAGATATACATGCATATATTTATAGGTTTAGTATTAAGGCAGCAGATAGACATTGGACCTCCACTCAAGTACTTACTCAATGCAAGAACACTTTGTTCTATTAAATTGGCATTCCATGATGCACACCTTCCCGACACAGTTGCTGAAGACAAATGTGTGCATGAGCAAATGTGGTAAAGAAAGTTGATGGTGCCTGGCTATCAAAAGATATAGTGTTTGGGGTGTCTTAAAGGCTTGCAGGCAAGCAGCCATCTAGCTCGGAAGCAACAAAGCCCACATGGAAGAAGCAGACCAGCCTGTGTGACCACGAGGTGTCGAAGGGATCAGGTATCAGGCATAAAAGAACAAAAAAATCATATCATTGTAAACAAGGGTGAGTGCAGAGTGGAGACCCAAAGCCCATCTGTAGTCAACTGGACACTTACAGAAGGGTCATGGGGAGAAGACAAGCCAGTCAGGGTGCAGGGTATCAACAATGGAATGCTTCCTCCCGCGACTATCATGATCCCAATTCTACCTTACAAATCTGGCTAGACCAGGGGATATACATTGATACAGATAGGAACTGGAAACACAGGGAATCCAGGACAGATGATCCCTTCAGAACCAGTGGTGGAGGGAAGGTGAGGCAGGAAGGTGGAACCGATAACAAGGATCTACATATAACCTCCTCCTAGGAGACGGACAACAGAAAAGTGGGTGAAGGGAAATGTCGGACAGTTTAAGATATGACAAAATAAAAATTTATAAATTATCCAGGGTTCATGAGGGAGGGGGAATAGGGAAGAAAGGAGAAAAATGAGGAGATGATATCAAAGGCTCAAGTAGAAAGAAAACATTTTGAGAATGATGATGGCAACAAATATACAAATGTGCTTGACACCATGGGTTTATGTATGGATGGTGATAAGAACTGTACGAGCCCCCAATTTATGATATTTTTTAATTGATCATCTCTGTAAGTCTATACAAAAGTCACAATTAAAAGTTTAAAAAATTAGGAGAAAATAATAATAAAATGATCTTAGCAATATTTCAAGTTTCACATTACCAAGCTAACCTGTCACGCCTAACAGGCAAAGCACCTTGCTTCTGTCCTGCCCCGTCAAATGTTTGTGAAGACCCTGTTTGCCTGTCACAGTGCGCCACTCATGCTCATGGCTACAAACTGATGGCAAGCTCCAACTGGGAGATCGGAAACAAAATTTCCACAAAGTAACTTTATACAAGTGTAGAGAGCATTTAGGGAGTCTATAGGTATACTGCAGCAGTCAAAATCTAGCAATAGTGAAGACGTCAACACCACTACATCTGAAATGACTGCAAATGGAAGTGGGTTCTAGAGCCCAAAGGGACTTCTAGAAGGTTTCTAGAGAGCACGGCTAGAAAGGATCTGTGATGTTTAGCAGGAGCCTTGGTCAAGCTGAGCAATAGCGGTAGATGAGGGTAGCAGTACCTGACAAAACTCTTCCTTTCCACCTGATCTTACCCTTATTTCCCACAAATGAAACCTAACTATACCCCAAAGATCAGGGAGTCCCAATAAGTAGTCCATGTGAATTGGGAGAGGTAAACCAAGATATCTTGTATAAATACTAAGGCTAATTTCTGATGGACACCTGATTGCTACTCTCCATATTTTACTTTCCCATAATCTGCTATGACCCTGTGCTCAATGCCCTCTGTTCCCAAGGTCAGCAAAAACCCAAGCTCCACACGTTCCTCTGTCTGAAATTGCTCTAGTCACCAGCCAACTAAAGCTGCCAAGTACATATTCCAGGTAAGCCACCAATGGAGTATAAAATGGTTGTTTCATCCTAAAGCATATCAAACTTCTCATCTTTAAAACTCTAAGACTACAGCTCAGATTCACATTTACCATTTTTTCTCACCAGAGAAATTAGTACCAATTATCACCATTTTTTTCTTAGTAAATACTTAGAAAATTAGTATGCTATTTATGTATTTAATGTTTTAAAAAAGGAGGGAAGTACTATTTCTACAGATGTTATTTTAACAGATGGGGAAAATTAGACACACATGTACAATTTCAGTACATATTGCAACATGCTGTTATGTGTGCTACGTTAGTTTAGATTTACATGTCCTCATATCTTGTTTGTAATATGACTGTAAGAAATTTGGTGATAAAGCCTTCATAATACCAAATGTCAATGTGGAAAATGTATTTAAGTTATTATCTATCTGGTTGAGGAGCAAACTCTTGGGTTCCCAAACTTCTGTGGCCTACTTCCCACCTTTTAGGGGTAAAAAATTAGTCAGTGTCCCCAGCTGTAATCCAGGACAAAGTGTAGATATCATCCTGCTTTTGTGGGCCCCCTGAATCATTCAGCGCAGCCCCAGGAAAGGTTTCCACTTTGGGAAACACTGAGCGAAGAGAAGGAACAGAGAGGCATATGGTGAGATAAAGTGATAGGTGTTATCATGCTAGACATCTGATAACTTAGAGAAGAGTTGAGAAGATACATTCAAAGACAGAGAAGGAGATTCAGAAAGGCTTAGGACAGCACGTGACAGCATTGCAGCATAGCATCTTGACGCACTGGTAGAAATCAGGCAGGTGAGAGATGAGGCCAATCTCTTCTTTTCCTGGTTCTACATGGCCTTGACATCTCCGCTTGTGCACCAAACTATTGGCAAACCCACCTCTGTCCTGAAAACCATGTCCTCACCAGTGTCTCTGCCCATATTACATCAAATATACCTTG
The DNA here is from genome assembly GCF_050624435.1 of Tenrec ecaudatus. NCBI lineage: Eukaryota > Metazoa > Chordata > Mammalia > Afrosoricida > Tenrecidae > Tenrec > Tenrec ecaudatus. The sequence goes on from NC_134537.1 coordinate 166,196,875, forward strand.
GTTATGAACCTCCGACTTAGGAAAATTTGTACTTTCCCTTGAATGTGATGCAAATGTCCTCTCTTTCCAACAAGGGAAGCAACTCTTGCTCCAACAAATCCATCACAATCACCTGCACTTACTGCACACACCACTCTGAAATCACAATATATGCTTTGAGGGTTTTCTTGTACTAAAGTAAGGCTAAAATAGATAGATAGATAGATAGATGATAGATAGATAAAGACTATGTGCACCTGTTCGAATTGACCTACAGGTTTGACTTAAAGACGCACTTAGGAGTGGAGTCAGCTTGTTTGTAACTCTGGACTGTCTATAAGTTAAAATGGCCTCATCTGAATTTCCCTGATCTCTTCCAGGAGATGGGAAGCTAATGAAGAGCAGGGCTTATTGTCCTGGCTTTTGTAGCTACAGGACCTAACACACAATCTGTAACAATCTTAAAGTGAAACAACTTGGGCAGAAGAAGGCACCAAGACCAAGATCAGGTGGCAGAATTGGGAGACAGCAAGAATTAATTAGCTGCAAATAGAACCTTCAGAAGAGTATGAGTTGAAATATACTGGGAATAGTCAAGGGAGTATATTGTGCAAAGCCATCACCCATGAAATGGAAGGGTTCCCTCGGTTACACTACAGGGCATTTCAGCACATCAAATAAGAAACAAACTGTATGGTAGCCATGTCAGGCCCAAATCCTCTTAATGTGCTCTGAAATGAGATGACTCACATAGCTGAGAATTCATCAGGAAAATGCAGGCTGGAAAGATAAACACCCAGCAATCCACTAAGCAAACACCAGTCAGCCAGCACCACTAGTCAGAAAGGAGCAGAAACTCCGTTTCTCCCCTCTGCCTCAAAGAATCTTCTCTGATGAGTTCTCAGTCGTCTCAAGACGCAGTTTAGTCTTCCTAGAAACCCTCTCCTCCTCTCATACCCATAGGTGGTGGCCTTGTGTCTGCGCTCATTGACACACAAGCCCTCTTCTAGCTCTTATAGCCCTCAGGCCCTGATGGTGTTGGGGTTAGGTGGTGTGTTGCTACCAGCAAGGTCAGCAGTTCAAAACCACCAATCACTTCATGGGAGAAAGACCAGGCTTTCTACTCCTGTGTAGAGTTCCCGACTCAGAACCACACGGGAGCAGTTTCACCATCTCCATGGGTCAGGATTGACTTGATGGCAGGGAGCTTGTAGCCCGAATATTTGCTATAGAACCTGAGTGCGTTTGCTTTTAATGTCAGTATTATCCAGGTAACAGAACATTTTGGTCCACATAATGTTAAGAAGTAGCATATGATCAAGTACCAATGGTCCCGTAGGGAGAAATCCAAGCTGTCCTGAAGGCATGCACTAAAAACAAGGCTCAGGAATTGATAAAATACCAAGTGAAATGTTTCAACAAGCTGATGGAGTATTTGTACCTCTCCCTTGACAGTTACCTGGCCAACTGACTTGAAGAAATCCATATCTGTAATCATTTCAAGGAATGGTGACCAAATAGAATATGGAAGTTACTGACCAATTTCATCACTATAACCTGCAAGTAAAATTTTGCTAAAGAAAATCCAAAGACAACTGCAGGCCTCCACTGGCAGCATGCTCCAGAAGAGCACAGACTCAACCACCCCTCACACAGCCACCCCTCTGAACATGACCAGGTACCGAGGTGCTGTGAGGTCGAAGGGAACCTAGAGGGGAAGAGAGTCACACAAGCCAGGGCCTCTGGACCAGCGTTAGAACATGGATTTCTTTCATTACTCAATATCGTTACTTTTTAAAATGTTCTTACCTTCTACTTCTGTGTACTAGGCTTGTTAAAATCTGGGGAAAAGTAAAAAGAGGGTGTCGTGTAATTTCAGAAGAGGACTACAGATACTGGCTGAAACAGGAAGAGGAAGATTATAAATGGCCCTTGGCCACACCTGACTGACGAATATGAAGGTGGATCTGAATATTTCTAGGACTATAATTTTGGAAAGGGGAATCAATTGTTCTGTGGACTGAGACAAACGTTTCCCTAGAGGACAGTTTAATGTTCTTTCACCCTTAAAGTCCATGTAATCTAAGTCAGTATCGGGGCCTGTAGTTGTCGCGATGTTTTCCATCAGTGATGACGAACTCAACTCTTCCAGCTCTGACAGAGTTCCAGGGGGAAATAGAAGGAAATAAGACCCACTCACCCTACATGTAACCATACTACAGCTATGACATTATAACTTCATTTTTTTATTCCCTAAAACTTGGGAGGAAATGTTTACAATAACCTGCATACATATGTAAAAATATACACAATAATTGAGTATGAGAGGTCACACTCCTTACTCCTAGAAATATCCAAGTCAATACACTTATTGTATGCTCTGATCCTAAATTCAGGGGGGTATTTTATACAAAAAAAGAAGAAAAGTCTCCCAAGTAAGAGGAATTATTTTCCTCATGCCCTAGCATCCAAGTGAATGCAAACTGAAGCGAATTAGCAAGTTCATTTCTATACATAAAAGCTCTAGTCCCTTAAATTGAAGGATGGGTGAGTGATATAGGTCTCGCAGAGTGATTCTAATTGCCAAAAGTAAGATTTTATATTCTAAAATGCTCAGCACACTATGGTTATTAAATATGCCTGCATGAGGTACGTTAAAATGTGTGCAGTGCTAAACCGATACAATTAAAAGTGAGAGTTAAGAGCAGGTGCCATATTCTGCTGTAGCGTTGATCAAGGAGAACCAAAGCCACAAGGAAACAAGCAAAAAGCCCTGATTTCTCAAATAGATACTGGAACACAATGTGTAACAGTAGAAAATAAGCTCTTCATGTAGCCAGATCATGTTCAAATGCAAATGAAACTCGACCCATTTCCAGAGAGCAATGTACACTCACCCAAAATCACTCACCTCTGTGGATGGGTCCACTCTCTTAAATTGGGATAATGGAGCCAAACTCAAAGAGATATTGTTAGAATTCAGTGATTTCCTTTGACCTCTATTGCAATACATACAACATAGAATTCATTTTTAAATATGCTCATGTCAATTAGGTGACTGTTTACAGAGCAGGTCATCAGTTTTACATTCAACAATTTATACACATTTTGTTTCAACTTGTATATTACAATCCTCCTGATGTAACATAGTTTATCCCATTTCCTCCCAAGTTTTCTAATTCCGTTTCTCTTTGTCTCCTAGTCCTCTGAACTGTGTCCTGGGGTCACTTCCTCCCTTTTGATCTTAACTTGTTATTTATGGGGATGAGTTCTGTTTCAGATCTGTAGGGTGAGGAAAGGCTCGTTCAGGGATCCGCTTAGTGTCTGCGTGGACAGTAAGCCTGTTCGCATTTCTAATTTTGAGTTCTGGTTCCATTGTTCTTCTACTCTGTCCAAGACCTTCCAATTTCATTCTCTTCAAAGAGTCGGTAGTGATAGGAGAGCCTCATCCGGCGTTTTCTGATTCAGGGTTGTGGGGGCTGGTGGGCGTCCTTTGGACTACGTGTGGCCCTGTGCTTTCCATTGCCATCACTGTCATTCCTCCAGACAGGGAGAGAGAACAAATATTCATGCCTTAGATGCCTTCTCGGGAGCTTTTAAGCCCCTGGTCACTACTTACCAAGATAAGATGCAGGGTACTGTGTTTGTGAACTATGTTAATGTCCTGGTGTCCCCTTAGACTGTGGCCCTGATCACCTCAAGGTGTTAGGTTCTGTCTAACTTTCCCCCTGTATACTTCAGCACATTCATGGATGCGTGAAGCAACCTTAAACACATGTCTACACATATCCTCTGCCAAACCTATAGATATTTGTGAATATACTTTCCATCTCTCTCCCACACCCGTTCAACCTTTATGTTTTTCCAAGCATCTGCTCATAGATCACATCTATGCGCTATTGTATATACGAGGGGGTACTAAAAAAAAAACCCAAAACCCGGAATTGCGCTGGATCAAGCAAGCTTTTGTAGTACGCATTTTTCCCACTAGGCTAGCAACTTGCAACTTGCTCTGAGTTAGTGCACCTAGTGGTGTTGCCTGGGAAGGTTCTTTCTGGTCATAAGGAATTTTTTCATGGAAGCAGTTTCACTCAGACCTCGTTTATTGTGATGGCTGACTTAAGAGAGCCGTATGTAGATGTGAAATTTTGTTTCCTGCTTGGGGAAAATGTCTCAGAAACTGTTGTGATGTTGAACACAGCTTACAAGGACAGCACAATGGGAAACATTCAAATGTGTACATGGTTTTCTCATTTCAAATAATGTGAAATGTCTATTGATGACAAACCTCATTCTGGACATCTGTCAACATACCAAGCAGATGAAAATGTGGCCTCGTATTGGAGGTCAGATTGTTAATCAAGTTTCTGCTTAGAGGTTCTGAAAAGATTGCCTAGCGGTGTGCAACCCAAAAGGCCTGATTTGTGGCAGACAGGAGACTGGTTTTGCCCCATGACAATACACCTGCTCACACAGCCATCTCAGTGTGCCAGGTTTGGGCAAAAAAAATAACCACCCAAAAAAATAAATAAATAAAATAACCACCAAAAATCCAGCATGCCTCTCTTGCCCCACGAACCTTACTTCCCTGACATCTCTCTGCACAACTTCTTTTGGTTTCCTCTATTGCAAAAGTACAGAAAATGACAGCGATGGGGTGATATAGAAGAGGTGAAGAAAACCAGGGAGGCTGTCAGCTGTCCAAACAGATGAGTTTGAAAAATGTTTCCAAGAATTGAATCGCAGATTTGACTAACGTATTCAGTGTAATGGAGAGTACTTTGAAGGTGATAAGATTGTTTTGTTAAAAAAAATTAAATACAGAGGACCTGATGCGGAGGGCTTAAGTGGAGAGCAAATGCTTTGAGAGTGATTAGGACAAAGAATGTACAGATGTGCTTTATACAATTGATGTATGTATATGTGTGGATTGTGATAAGAGTTGTATGAGTCCCTAATAAAATGTTTAAAAAAAAGAAGTTTAAAATAATGAGACAGCCATGAGGCATATCAGAAATTTATATATAATTGGCTTTTGTTAAACAAAAAACCAGTGATATTCTGTTAAAAGTTGATAAGAATTAGCTTTGATATACAAATGCACTTTAAAACATATTGCAAAAGTATGAATTATATAGATTAATTCTCTCACAGTTTCATCAAAACAACTTTTGAATTGCTACTGTCGAATAAAAAAATTACTTTCTAAACCAAAAAAAAAAAAAAGCTACAAGAGCCCCCAATAAAATCTGAAGAAAAAAATAGCAGTCAAAAAAAATTAAATACATAACTTTAGGGGAAAATCCTTTTTAGGGGAGAGTACCCCCTCTTAAAATAGGATTTGCCTCTATTGCAATTGATGCACGCAAAACGTCCTGTGCTTCGCCTGCCTTTCCCATCTTTCCCTTGTTGATTGTGCATTTCCTTCCATTCATTGATGTTACCCTCTGTTTATGCTCCAGCATACAGCCTTGCCTATTGAAAGCACGGACTTAAAGCACTTGCTGATGATGGTCAAAGACCAGAGCTTTCACTATCGATTGAAGCCCAAAGTAAAGGAAACAAAAATCCTCACCACTCTAGTAACAGGTAACTTCATGATAAATGGAGAAAAGATTTGAGTTGTCAAGGATTTCACTTTACCTGGATCTGTACTCCATAAAGGGTCCCTGGAAGGAATACTCGAGAAACTATGAGACAAATGTGCTACAGACCCTTTTTAAAATGCTAAGGACTAGGATGTGCTTGGCCCAAGCTGTGGTGTTTGTTTGTTTGTTTGTTTGGCCTCATATGTGTGTGGAAGTTGGACAATGAGAACAAAACACCACGGGAGACTTGATGCCTTTGGATCCTAGTGTTGGGTAAAACGAGTGAAAGTGCTGGTGACGACGGGAAGCACAGACCACTCTGGACTGTGTGAAGTACATCCGACTGCTCCGCAGAAGCAGGAAGGAGGAGGCTTCCTCTCGTGGACTTTGATCGTGATCTGAGGATAGACCAGTCCCTGGAAAAGGGCCTCCTGGTTGATCATTAGAGGGGCAGTGCCAAAGATGAAGGCCCTCAAGGAGATTGATTGACACTGGCTGCAGCAACAAGTTCAAACACAACACTGCTGAAGAGGGTGCACACAGGTCTGTGTTTGTTCTGTTGTGCATAGGTTTATTATTAGGTGGAAGCTATATGGGGGTATGTAACAATGTTGCAATAACATGACACATGGCACCCTAGAAGGTAATCTGAGAAAGTGTTTAAGAAGGAGAGTGGAGCTGAAAAAGTCATTAGGAATTTGGAAGAGGGAAAAATAAGAAAATGCAAAATTAAGAGAAAAAGTGTCTTGTTCTCTCAGAGGCTGTTCTTAATACAGTATAGGTGATGAGTGAACATTAACCATGAATCAAAAAGTCCAACATTTTAAGGGCCAAAGTTTATCATTGAACCATGCCCTAGACACTCCCCAGTGTCACCAGAATGTACTGTCACACCCCTCCTCCCTCTCCTTCCACCACTACTTCTTCGCTGACTCCTCCCCTCTCTCATGTAATCTCTGGAGATTACATTGGGTCCCAGATACAACAGTTTAACAGAGAAACAAGCAAAGAAAGCCCAAGTATTTCTTTCAACAAGTCACGGCAGCATAACTATCAATGAAAATAAATGATTGTCTATGTAATAAATTTTAGTCCCAAAGGACTAAGAACAATGCAGGAAGTATTACCATGGTCTAAAACACAGCTTAAATGTCCTTTGTGAAGCAAACTCATAAAGTAATCAAAAAGCAGTATGAACTGGGTTTGGAGAAGGCAGCAGACCATGGTGACACTGTGAGTTTCCCATGTGATGTGTGTGGGGTTTGCAGAGAATAATGAAAATCACTGGGCTTCTGTGATTTTGTTCACTCAGATAACGGCTTTGCTGCAATGGCAGTCAAGTGAGAAAACAGAAGAATCGCCATTTAAAATAGTAATGCTATAAATAGCCAGAAAGAGTAAATTAAAAAATAGAATTAGAACTTTATGACTCTCTTAATATTTCCTTACTTTCAGGAGACAACTAGAAACTTTGCCATATTGTCTAGATCAGTGGTTCTCAATCTGTGGGTCGTGACCCCTTTGGGGGGTCAAATGACCTTTTCACAGGGGTTGCCTGATTCATAACAGTAGCAAAATTATGAAGTAGCAATGAAAATAATTGTATTGTTGGAGGGGGGGTCACCACCACATGAGGAACTGTATTAAAGGGTCGTGACCTGAGGAAGGTTGAAAACCACTGCTCTAGAGAGTGATGGTCGAGTAATTTTAAAATATTCTCATGCTACAAAAATTATATTTTTATTAGTGAATGCAGTGTATCACATATTTGCAAAATGGAAATGTTTTTAAACAGCATGTTTATTTTCTATAAAATAAGTGAAATAGGTAGATATGATATTTTCTGGTTAAAACACCAGCGATGTAATATTTGATAATGAAAACTAGACATTTTTATAATAAACCTGAGCTTTCAGTCATGTGTCTAGAATCCTTATGAAATCAAGGTTTTAATGCTTCCTTTCATTAGCAGTGGATGGCAAGCATTTTTAAAAGCAACTTGGAAGTGTGTTTGCTCAAGGGGTTGACATTGGGGAGTGGAGAAGCATGCGTCTCCGGCTAAATCCTTTAGTCAATAATTCAAAAATGGCTATGTGGAAAAGAAGCGTGCTAAACTTGGCCTCCATGCAAAAAGAGTCTCTTGAGCAAAGGGTGCTTTCTTGATTCACAGCTGCTTCTGAACTGCCAGGTGGCAGCTACGGGTTTTTCTGAAAACTGCCTCTGGAGACAAAATTGAAGTCTCTCTCCATTTCAGCTTCTCAAACTGTACTTGATAAACTAGAGTGTAATTGCATTTCCAGCTTTACTGAGGCCTGTGCCCTTTGAGGGTCAGACTCTTACCAGACCAAACGACTCCAGCTTCCCCGGGGAAGGAGGTTTGGAGGTGAGGCAGACAGGCAGCTTCCTACTCCAGTCAGGAGTCAGTCACAGAAACTCCCATGGGGCAGTTCGATCCCGTCTCATGGGGTGGCTATGAGTCAGAATTAACTTGGTGGCACCGAATTTTGAGTTTGGTCTTTCAGAAAAGGCTAGATTAGTCAGGCATAAAGCTATAAGCAAACCTTAAAACAAAAATGCCAACTCATGACAATACCCAGTGCTATGGCATAGGCTTTTGACGTGTACATCCTTAGGGAAGTTGGCCTGAGGACTTTCTCCCAAAGCGCCTCCAGGGGATCTAGAATCTCCAACCCTGTAAATAGCAACTGAGCACATTCTCAAACTGGCAACACCAGGTTCTCCTCATGGTCTTGTGCATCTGGAAACCCGGATCCCTCTCAGCTCCTTGCCAGGGCTCCAGGCTCACTGCACCACCAGCCTCAAGTCCTGGGTCACGCTGCCCTCTTGAAGGTGGGCCATGCCCTGCCCTACTGTAACTTGGATCTGCTAATTCTTCAAAAAGCATGTTTCTCTTGTATTAAAGAACCCTTCTCATAGCATATTATTATTGCACTGCTAAAAGAATCTTTTTCAAACCTGACCAGAGTAAACATATGGAGGAAAGCTGAAAATAAAGAGTCGAATTGGCACAACCAAATAATCTTTTTAGAGTTTTCCCCTAACACAGGTCTTTCATATTCTAGCCTTAAAATTAGCGTGTGTACAGTCAAAGTATTGGGGGGGTGGGGGTGTTCAAGTCCAAAGCATCTTTGGTTCACTACTTGATTAGTGTTGAGTTTCTGTCGCAATCAGCATTGTAAAATACATTCCTTGTGCTTCCTGTCTCCTACGCCTTCCCCCTTCAACCATTCTGAACCTCAATAACCCTCTGGAGTCTAAACATGCAAAATGAAATCATCTGCATTAGCATTAAGTGATTACAGATGAGACACTATGGGCTGGTTTCAAACACCCACATATCACACCACCCACAATTAAATACTACAAAACTAATTCCAAAATGTTATAAAGGCAACAAAATAACCAAAAAACAGAAACTCAGTACCCCCAGGATTTGCTGAGCCTGACTTGGGCATTTAAGCAGAATCCAATTTCCTTCTGGGAAAAAGTTGTGCTTCACAATTTCTAATTTTCTATTTAATTCTCAGCTATAGCTTGTTGGATATTGCCATTTTTTCTTCCCTTTCTACAGCATTGTCTCCTTTACAATTGCAAAACCGTGTAAAATCATTCTCAAGAAAGCACATAGAACTTCAGCCCTGAACAGGTAAAGTTTTTCTTCATTTAAAAGACCAGATTTAGATACCTAGCGATAATTAAATATGTTCCTTTTATTTCTATATACACTCACATTTAAAACTCCTATAAATGTCAGAAGGGATGAAAATGTGTACCTTCAACTGATTAACCAGACCCATTAAACAAATAGCCCAATGAATGCCGGTTGAGCTTAGCTAAGCTTTGTGGTTTAGCAGCGCACAGCGGCAGCAGGTAAGCCATCACCACAGAAGAGCCATGAGAGGTGCCTGACAGCTACCACCAACTCTGCAGTCCCCTAAGCATTCACAAGCTCTCTACACTATCACCCTTGTTCTGGGATGCTGCTGCGGCTCCAGATATGTTTCCATTTCAGGCAGAGCAAACATGTGTAAATACTTTATTAAAATAAAAAAATACATGAAGTGAAAGCTGTTCCCCACTGATTGATTTTTCAAAAGCTCCCTAGACTGCTTCTGCTACAGATGTTTGCAAAATGATTGGATGCAAAGTGGGCTTAATTCATAAAAGCAATAAAATGTTGCTTATTGACTGAACAGATGAACTAGCTGAGGGGGGAGAATTTGGAGTGTTCTTATTGGAACTGCTTTGAAGAAATGTAATGATAGTGGAGAGACAGAACCTTATTAGCTGTGGTAAATATATTTTTCTACAGAATGCTTAGGAGGTTTTGAAATATCTAGAAACAACTCTCATATTCTCTGTTATGCTGGTTTCTGGATGAACCATGTATCACTTTCAGCCTCATAAAACCACCAGATCCAGATCATGCAAGGTTTGTAATCCATGAATAAATTTCTGCTGTAGTAAAAGAAGTGCCCAGATCAGGTAGTCAGGACAGCTTGGTTGTAGCTTTAGTTCTGCCCACTGACTTTACCACTTGATCTGGTAAAGTGAGATCAGAGTTTTCATCAGTAAGCAGCTGTGTTCAATATTGGGAAACAATCGTGGCTGGGCTGGCCTACCACTTACAAGAGGTCTTGTGCAGAAGATCTGCCGAATTCAACACATTATTTGATTTCATGTCTGCTGCTTCCATGACCGTTGCTTGTGTATCGAAGTAAAATGAACTTCTGAACAGTTACAATCCATTCTCCATTTATGTGATTCTTGTCAATTGGTTGAGCTGTGAGAATTCCACTCATCTGTCAGCCTATCACACTGTACTGACGTGCATGTTGTGGTGATGGTCGAAGCTGCGCCAGCAGGCTCACCCATGGCAAGGGAGTTCCAACAGGACTTCCAGGCTAAGAAGGAAGGGGTGGTCCACAAAGGAAAGCCGGCCTGAAGACTGCAACAGCAGGGGCCCATTGTCAGAGCCACACTGGGAGACAGGTCCCTCCGAGTGAAGGCCCAGAGCAGAATTGGGCATGAGCAGCCTCCTCGAGTTAGAGTTGGGGTTTTTCTAGTCAACACATTTTCTTTTTCTCTAACTTAGAAATATAGTCGAATAGCCGAAACCATTGGGTAGCTGAACAGAAGACCATACCTCCTGAGCCCCCCAGTCTGGTGTGAGGGGAGGACAGCTGATCACTGGATGTGCAGTGTTACCAGACAGAACTGGTCCCAAACCATGGCCCCTGCCCGCTACCACCACAAAGACAGTAGGAAGGCCATGCCTTTTATCCTCAGCTTTAATCCTCAGAGTTTTATCTGGGCCTCTGTGAACAGACGTTACTCAAAGTTCACCTGGGATGCCAATGCCAGCATTTCCACAAGCCTCCTTGATGTTCCTGCAGTAACTGAGGTCAGAGGTCAGCAATATGACAACCCTGCCCTGACTTTGTGATTTCAGAAACAGCTCTCCTCTTTCTGCAGCCCACTCGAAATGTTTATTGACCAGCTGAAACACTTCAGGAGTTCCTTCTTTGAGGTTACTGTATGACTGTCCTTCTGTTGGCCTCAATCCCCTCATGGCCAGAGTCACCTGGAATCGTTATCAATAACATCAGCAAGAACAATTTCTTTGGTGGTTACATCAACACCAAATTCCATGTTCATGTCAACCAATGTACAGTCCTGGGGCAACCAAGATTTTTCCAGTATATCAAAAAGGGCCTGGGTGGCATGATTCACAATGTCTACTTTAATTTGACCTATCTCAAGTCCAGCAAAGCAACTTTGGCAGCAACTGGCTGCTCCTCAGACCACTGTGGGTCATTGTTGGCTTCATCCTTGAAAAGCATCTCCACATCCGTTGGGCAAAACCGATAGCCTTCCTCAATGCCAGGGCTCCTTTTGAGAAAAGAGCAAGTTGCTATTCTACATATCCACTCCATGGAATCATTTCACACTGGGAAGTAATGAAATCCATCTCCCCCATGTTGTGGTGAAAGCAGTTTAGATATCTGCTTCCTGGAACACTGAAAAAGACAACTGGTCGTCTTGGTTGGGAATCTCAGCTTTGCTTTGCTTTGCTTCCAGATGTTTCTTTCCAGTGGCACTCCCTGCAGTAATCGGGTCCTTGGAAGGCAGGATGACTTTCCCTGGGTGATCTGCCAACTCACAGACTTCTGTTTTCCCCTCACAGAGTTTTGGACCAATAAGCAGCACCTCAGAGGTTTGGGCTGGCAGCTGTGACCCCAAGAAGTAGAGAAGCTGGAATGTCTAGAGTCAGTTTTTTTGTTTGTTTGTTTGTTTTTTACATTTTATTAGGGGATCATACAACTCTTATCACACTCCATACATATACATACATCAATTGTATAAAGCACATTCATACATTCTTTGCCCTAATCATTTTCAAAGCATTTGCTCTCCACTTAAGCCCTTTGCATCAGGTCCTCTTTTTTTTTCCCCTCCCTCCCTGCTCCCCCATCCCTCATGAGCCCTTGATAATTTATCGATTGTTATTTTGTCATATCTTGCCCTGTCATGAGGTGTCAAAGGGATCAGGTATAAGGCATCTTGCAAATATATATATTTTATATACCATATATATATATTTGCATGATGCCTTATATATGTATATACCATAGTGAATGAAGGGGGAAGTGCAGAGTGGAGACCCAAAGCCCATTTGTCGGCCACTGGAGATCCCCTCACAGAGGGGTTTAGGAGAGGAGATGGGTCAGTCAGGGTGCGAGGTAGTACCGATGAAGAGCACAGCTTTCCCCCAGATCCTGGATGTTTCCTCCCCCCAACTACCATGATCCAAATTCTACCTTGCAGGACTGGATAGGGAAGAGGTTGTACACTGGTGCATATGAGAGCTAGAGTCAGTTTTAATTACACAGATGGAACAAAGCTTTTGTGAACCTTACTTTCTGATGGGGCAGACACAAAATGAGAAGACACAGCTACAAACATTCATTAATAATCAGATCATCGAACAACTAACTCCACGAGGAAGAAGCACGCAGACATCTGTGACTCAAGGATTGTAAATCACATAATCCATAGTTGAAGGAGGGAGTCGTATTAAAGCCGAAATTGTGAGATTCTACTTTGCAGAAGGCTATGGAGGACAGTGGAAGCCCAAGATACATTTGTGAGGTCTACACAGGAAGTAAACCTCCAGAGATCCCCTCTATCGATAATGGAGGGACGGGATAAACTGGTTACCACAGAGGGTGAGTTGGAGGGATGACTCTAGGAAGATCAAAATGATAAATCTGACTTGATCAGCTAAAATCTTGTCACTTGATTCCCCTCTAATACACATTGAGCCGGATCTGGTTTTCAATATTTTCTGTGTTTATTTATGTATTTATTTCTCTCCATATTGGGGTTTCTCTCTAATATATTTTGTCATTGTGAGTAGCCCTCTTGAGTTTTTGTTAGATGTATTTCTGTTTTTCATTATATGAAACCCAGAATTGAAGAAGCTATAGAAACAGCACATAGAATAAAGGTTTCTGGGGCTACATTGGGGGAGCACAGGGATAAAGAGGAGCTGATATCAAGGAGTTCAAGAAGGAATAGACTGTATTGAAAGCGATTGTGGTAGCAATTGTACAATACTGCTTGATGTGTTTGGACTAGGGTATGATATGATATTGGTATTAGTTCCCAATAAAATGGTTTTGAAACTAAATAAAAGATATTATTTAGATAAAACAAGATCATCAAAATATGAATATAATAAAATGTACAGTCCTATAAAATAAAATGTAACCTTTAAAGATGCATATCCTGGGCATTAGTGAACTGAAATGAGTTGGTTTGAGCATTTTGAATCAGACAAGCATTTCCTTATTATGCCAGCAATGACAAATTCAAAAGTAAATTGGTCTCAGTCATCATTAAAAATAATATTTCAAGATCTATCTTGAAGTACAATGCTGTATATGATAAGGCAATACCTATACATCTATAAGAAAGACCAGTTAATAAAATTTATGCACCAACTATTATAGCCAGTGATGAAGACATTAAAGATATCTAGCAACTTCTTTAGACCTAAATTGATAAGCCATGCAATCAAAATGCATTGGTAATTCTGCTCATTGGTATGTGAACGTTGGAAACAAAGAAAGGCTCAAAAATTGAGTCCTTCCCTAGAAGTCTGTGCTACAGAGGACAGCACTCAACCTACAGGTTGGGGAGAGGACCTGGTCTGTCATGCCCACACAGAAGCAAACCAAGAAGGAAAAAGAGAGAATGATGGTCTAGACCCCATATTGGCACCCCAAGACCTGAGGGTCATGTCCCTGCATGGAGTTGCTAAGGCACAAAGAGGACTGTAAGGCCAACTACAGCTTGAGACATGATGTGCCCCTGCTGGAACATACTGTAACCAAGGACAATACTGGGACCACATGGCAGGGATTGAGTCTGGTGTCAACCCCCACAGTGGGCGAACCAAGAAAGGAACATAAAAGATCGGCAGCAGGAGCAAAGCAAAACCACAAAGCTCCCGAAGAGTCCTAGATTTCAGGCTAGGAGAGGCAGTTTCCAGAACCCCAGAACCAGGAGGAAGGTAGTCATAAAGGTCAGCAGACAGACCTGGAATTGTGTGTGCATTTCCAGGATTTTTGCTAGGTTTATATACTCTTTTATTTCAATCTTTTATTTTCTTATTGTTTTGTCTCCACTATTGTTGGTTTTCCAACCTATTTAAGACATGGGAAGCAAGCCTGAGGAGAAAGCAATGGAGCTAATGGTTTTGGAGGGACTTCGGGGGAGGAGGAGGCAGGGGAAGGGAGTGGTGAGCAAACAGCACCAGAGACAGGGGAACAACTAGGGAATTAAAATCAGCAGTGAGGAGGACATGGAGACTCAGGGGGGTGTTGCAGCAACAGCAATCTAGCTGAGAGGAAATACTAAGAGGCAGAAGAAGGGTGAGCTTATTGATGGAACAGGAAGAAGGTAAAAGAAAACAGGAAAGCTCTAGGAAGTAAAGCCATGGATAGAGGTATAAGCATAAGTGTGTACATCTGTAAGTATATTAATTAATAAAAATAGAGGTATTCTCTGGCAAACCTAACCAAATAAAGGAAGGAACAAATTTCAATAGCAAGGATGAGGGATGAAACAGAGGGCATAACAACAGACCATAATGACATCAAAAGGATCATTATACAGGACTATGAAGGCCTGCACCCCAATAAATTCAACAACTTGGAAGACATGAACAAATACTTGGAAAAGCAATCCCTTCCAAGACTATCCCAGAGGGATGACAAGCGTCTCAATAGACCCATAACAATAAAGAAATAGACAAGGTTATCAAGGGATTACCAACAAAAAAATCCCCCACACAAGATGGCTTCAGAGGAGAATTCTACCAAGCATTCAGGAAAGAACTGACACCACTCCTACACAAACTCTTCCAGAACATAGAAAAAGACTGAAAACTCCAAAACTCATTGTATGAAGCTAGTATAAATCTGATACCTAAAGCAGGCAAGGATCCCACAAGAATTGAGAACTACAGACCAATATCCCTAATGAACATCAACACAAAAAATCCGTAACAAAATACTGGCCAATAAAATACAAAGGATATAAAACAAATAATTCACCATGACCAAGTGGGATTCATACCAAGAATGCAGAGATGGTTCACAGATAAAAGACCATTAGTATTTTTTAATAGTTTTATTAGGGGCTCATACAACTCCTATCACAATCCATACAGACATCAATTGTGTAAAGCACATCTGCACATTCATTGCCCTCATCATTCCCAAAACATTTGCTCTCCACCTAAGCCCCTGGCATCAGGTCCTCATTTTTCCCCTCCCATTCCGCTCCCCCCTCTCTCATGAGCCCTTGATAATTTATATATTATTATTTTGTCATATCTTGTCCTCTCTGACGTCTTCCTTCACCCACTTTTCTGTTGTCCGTCCCCCAGGGAAGGAGGTCACATGTAGATCCTTGTAATCAGTTCCCTCTTTCCAACCCCCTTTCCCTCTACCCTCCCAGTATCACCACTCACACCGCTGTCCTGAAAGTATCATCTGCCCTGGATTCCCTGTGTTTCCAGTTCCTATCTGCACCAGTGTACATCCTCTGGTCTAGCCAGACTTGCAAGGTAGAATTCGGATCATGATAGGGGGGAGGCAGGAGGGGGGGGACATTTAGGAACTAGAGGAAAGTTGTATTTTTCATTGGTGCAACATCGCACCTTGACTGGTAGTATTATTTGCCACATTGAGATGAAAAAATACAAGAACCACATGACATTATCAATATATGCAGATAAAGCATTAGGCAATATCCAACACCCATTTTTGTTTAAAACACTCAAGAAGATAGGAATGGAAGGAAAAGTCCTCAATATAATACAAGCTATATATGAAAAACTTACAGTCAACGTGGTAGTCAATGGAGAAAAGATGAAAACAATCCCTCTGAAAAAGGGACCAGACAAGGATGCCCCTGTCCCCACTCCTATTTAACATCCTACTGAAGGTCCTAGCTAACAGCATACGGCAAATAAAAGACATCAACGGTATTCATCTGGAGAAGGAAGAGGCAAAACTATCATTAATTGCAAATTATATGATTTTATATATGGAAAATCTCAAAAGCTCCACAAGGTGAGTGCTAGAAGCACTAGAGGAATATGGCAAAGTGGCAGGATACAAGATCAACAGACAGAAGTCTATTGGACTGCTATGTACATCAGACAAGACCACGGAAGAGGGGGTCCAAAAGGTAGTACCCTTCATAATAGCCAAATTGTGACAAATTGAAGCATCTAGGGATAAACCTGATTTTTTTTTTAAAAAACCAAAAGAATTCTATGAGGAAAACTATAGAACACTATTACAACAAACCAAAAGTTACCTGAACAAATGGAAGAATATCCCATGCTTGTGGATCTGAAGACTCAGTAAAGATGCCAGTTCTGTCCAAGGTACTCTGTAAGGTCAGTGCTATCCCAATACAAATACCATCATCTTTCTTCAAAGAATTCAAAAAACTTGTTACCAACTTCATATAAAGAGGCAAGAAGCCAAGAATTAGCAGAGAACTACTCAAGAAGAAGGACAGAGTGGGAGGGCTTACTTTATCTGACTTTAGCACCTATTATACAGCCACAGTGGTCAAAGGAGTGTGGTCCTGGTATAATGACAGATAGTCAGACCAATGAAAAAGAACTGAAAACCTAGAAATAAAACCATCAGGTACAGACAACTGATTATTTATAATGGCCCAAAAAATATCAAATGCAAAGCAGATGCCCTCTTCAGCAAGTGGCGCTAGAAAAAATTTACATCTACCTGCCAAAAAATGAAGCAAGACTCTTATCTCACTCCATGCACAAGAATAAACTCAAGGTAGATAGCAGACCTTGAGTTAAAACCCCAAATTATTAGGGCCATCAATGAGGGAATTTGGACAAACCTAAGAACTTTGGGTCAGGGAATAAACAGGCTACTGGAAATAAGAAAGAACACAAACACAGAGGAGGCACAAATTGACAAGTGGGATATACTGAAGCTAAAAGACGTGTACTTTGAAAGAATTCACCAAGAGAGTAGTAAGAGAGCCCACAGACTGGAAAAACAGCTTTAACAATGACATATCAGACAAAGGCCTTATTACTAAAATCTGCAATAATCTGCTAACAACAATAAATTTAAAATTAAAAAAACAACAACAGTTATCCACTGAAGGTGGTCAGAGGACCTGAACCGAAGTTTCACAAGGACAGAAATCAAATGGCCAATAAACATATGAGAAAATGTTCCTGATCATTAGCCATAGAGAAATGCAAATAAAAATAGCTCTGTGTAGGGCGGAGGGAAGCTCATCGGTGGGGCCACGCGCTGAGTGCTCCATCACTCTACCCCTGTCCCTTGGGAAGGTCTGAGACTAGGCCCAGCAGCGGCCCTAACAGGGGCCTCCCTGAGTTCCCAGATAACGGGGCTCTGCGCAAGGGCGGACTGGGCAAGAGAAGCCGAGGACCCCGCCCTCGGGAAGGGCCCGGCGGATGCCTCCTTTGCTGGAGCTTGGAACAGACTCACGGCTGGCCAAGTGAGTTCAATGGCTGAGGTGGGGCACCCACGGGAAAAAAAAAACAGCTCTGCAATATCACCTAACACCCTCAATAATAGCCCAATTCAAAGAATCAGAAAGCAATAAGTGTTGGAGGGGCTGTAGTGAGATAGGAAGTCTCATCCACTGCTGGTGGACCTTTAGGTATGTACAGCCATTATGGAAATTGATTTGGTGATTTCTAAAACAGATGGAAATCCAGCTACCATATGACTCAGCAATCCTCTATTGGGGATATAACCAGAAGAGACAAGAAACAAACCAGTCAGACATCTGTTCCAATGTCCATTGTGGTACAGTTCGCAATCACAAGGAGTTGGAAACAACCCAAATTCCCATCACCAGACAAATGGATTAAAAAATTGTGGTACATACATACAATGGAGTACTATGCATTCCTAAAAGGCAGTGATGAACAGATGAAGCACATCGCTGCATGGGAAGAACTGGGGGAAATTATTCTAAGTGAAATAAACCTAGCATAAAAAGACAAGTACAATATGAGTCCACTGAGACTGAGGTAAGCTTAAAAAATGCAAAAGGGACATAGGGGGGGAAGCTACTATATACATACATTCCTGGAATGAGGTCCAAGTACTATGGCAGGGGTCAAACCCAAGGGTACATGTGGCAGCCAACTGAAAAAAATGGGTACAAGATTTTTTTTTGAAAAAGACAGAGATAGCAGGGGAACAGGGTACTCACCCACCCAAGGGAAGGGTTTTGTCTATATCGCCACAGGAAAGGGAGAGAGGGACCAGACTTCAAACCAGTACAGCAAGATGTGAATGCTACATACCAGCATAAAGCAGGGAACCAACAGTGAGATCTGCAGGGCCGGCCCTAATCCCAACTACGTGGACACCACCCAGAAGAATTCACTTCAGAGGATAGCACTAAAACTGAAGCTCAGGGAGAGGGGCGCGTCTGGTCAGAGCACAAAGGAGAAAATGAAGAGGGTAGGAGAGAGAGTGAAGCACATCCCAGCCCACCAAGCCCTGAGGACAATATTCCAGCTCAGAGCAACCAATGCACAGGGACACACGAGACACAACCCCACCATGAGACATGACATCCCTCACTGACTCATAGTGCTATATGGGGCAGCACTGTAGACACAGCGTGGGAGTTGTGCCTGATCTGGCCCCTCACTGGGCCAAAACACTCAGGGTGTGCTGTGGAGCAGCAGGGGGAGCAAAGCAATGAAGCCCCAGAAGAATACCAAAAATGGGCTTTGGGGCCAGGGTGTAGCACCTCATCAGACCCTACTGGAGAACACTCATAAAGGTCAACAGATAGACCTGGAACAATTTATAGGCTTTTCTTTTTTGCTATTGGTTTTTTGTTGCTGTCGTTATTCTTGTTTTGTTTTATTTTGTTGCTGTTTTGCTTTGCTTTGTTTTTGCACTTATTATTGTCTCTAGGTATATAAGATAGGCAGGATAAACAATCCAGAAGAGAAAACACTGGACCGACGGTCCCAGGGGTCCAAGGGGGGCACAGGAGAGGAGGTGGGGGAGGAGGAAGGGAGGTGCCAAGAAACCCAGGGACAAGGGAAAAACAAGTCATCTTAAATCAATGGTGAGGAAGGCATAGGGTCCCTGAGGTCCTTGATCAATGTGAATGATGAGTAGGGCAGAGAGTAAAGACCCAAAGCCCATCTGCAGTCAATTGGAAATCCCCTTTCAGAAGGCTCACAAGGAAGAGATGAGCTAGTCAGGGTTCAGTATAGCACTGAGGAAACACACAACTTTTCTCTATTCCATACTGTTTCCTCCACCCCACCCCCACTATCACCACGCTCATTCTACCTTACAAATCTGGCTAGACCAGAACATGTACACTTGTACAGATAAGAGGTGGCAACACAGGGAATCCAGGACAGATAGAGTAGAGAGTAAGGGAAGGGGGAGAGGAAGTAAGGGAGAACTGACCACAATGATTGGTATATAACCCCCTCCCAGCGGGACAGACAATAGAAAAGTGGGTAAAGAGAGGCAGTGGTCAGTGTAAGACATGAAAAAAATAATAACTTATAAATTATCAAGCGTTCATGAGGGAGGGAGGGTGTGGAAGGGAGGGAAAAAATGAGGAGCTGATACCAAGGGCTCAAGTAGAAAGAAAATATTTTGAAAACAGTGATGGCAACATATGTACAAATGTATGGATTGTGATAAGAGCAGTAGGAACCCCCAATAAAGTGACTTTTAAAAAAAGAGGTATTAGCCTATGTTACTCTATTTAAATGGCAATACATTGAGGTAGTGGATGAACTTTGGACCTCTGTTCAAGCCCTCCCTCCACACAAGAACACTTTGTTCTAACAACCAAGAATTCTGTGATGCTTACCCACCCAACAAAATGGCTGGAGACAAATAAGTGCATAAACAAATGTGGTGAAGAAAGTTGATGGTGCCCAGCTATCAAAAGAGATGGCATCTAGGGTCTTATAGGCGTTTAGTTAAACTGCAGCCATCTAGCAGAGAAGCAACAAATGCACATATAAGAAGCCCGCCAGCCTGTACGATCATGAGGTGTGAACAGGATCATATAACATGCATCAGAAGACCCCAAACAAGTAAACAAACAAACATATTTGAGAATGAAGTTGAGGATCAGAGCAGAGACCCAAAACCCATCTGTAGTCAAGTGGACATCCCCTCAAAGAAGAGTCACAAGAAAGGGATGGTGTCCAAGATAGCACCAATGGAACATACAATATTCCTCTTGTTCCTGGACGCTTCCTCACTCCCCATTATCATGACCCCAGACCTACCCTTCACTTCAGGCTAGGCCAGATTATGTACACTGGTACAGATAAGAGCTCACAATACACGGAATCCAGGTCAAATAAACCCCGCAGGAACAGAAATGGAAGTAGAGATACCGGGAGGGTAGGGAAAGGTGGGAAGGAAGGGGAAACTGATCGCAATGATTGAAACATAACCCCTAGCACCCCACCTCCCACCCCCTAGGGGAATGAACAACAGAAACCATTGGGGAAGGGAGACAGTGGTCGGTATAAGATATGAAAATAATAATAATTTATAATTTATCAAGGGATCACAAGGGGGGCATAGGGGGCGTGTAAAAAGAGGAGTTTATGCCAAGGGTTGAAATAGAAAGTAAATATTTCAATAATGATAAGTAAATAATGATGGCAACATATGTACAAATATGCTTGATACAATTGATGTATGGATTGTTAAAAGAGCTGTAAGAACCCCCAATAAAATGAGCTTTAAAATCAAAGAAAAGCTCACCGTGATAACACATGGCCTTGCTTGGAGCACTCGAGTTTTGTAAGAGCAATGTCTTCTTCATTAAAATACATTTTCTCCACATTAACTGTGATTATCCTTGTGAAACTCACCAAATAGAATCCACAGGAATCAATTGATTATATCTGTGGGAAGAGACCATGGAAAACTCAATATCATTAGTCAAAAGAGGGTCGGGGACTTACTGAGAATAAATCACCAAGATTGTGTGTACAAGTTCAGGTTGAAGCTGAAAAACATTAAAACAAGTGCATGAAAGTCAAAATATAACTTTGAGTATATCCCACCTATATTCAGAGGCTATTTCAAGATTGGATTTGAAAGGTGGAACATTAATAACTGGAGACCAGAGGAGTTGTGAGGTGAGAGCCAGATATCATAAATGAAGAAAACAAAAGGTTATTAAAAACACAATAAAGAAGACTGAAGTATATATCACAAGAGTCTGAAACATGCTCTTGAAAGTAGACTTAGCAAAGAGAATGGAAGAGATGGTGAAATAAAAGAACTGGTCTTAGAATTTGAAAGGGCAGCTGGAGAAGACAAATCAAATCATTATAACTAAATATGTAAAGCATGGAGTTAGGAAGCAGCATATCTCATGATGGAACAATTGAGGGTGAAATTTAAGCCTCTCCCAAGTTGCAATAACTCAGAATTATACAGTCAATATACTAAATGGTGCAGGAAACATCAAAAGAAGATGGAAAGGAAGCAGAGAGTCATTGTACCAAAAAGAATTTGTCAGCATTTAATATCAATGGGCGACATATGATCAAGAACTGATGATATTAAAGGAAGACATACAAGCTCTCTTGAAGGCATTGGCGAAAAACAAGGCTACAGAAATGGACAGACAGTGGCTTTTTTGTTTGTTAGCATGTCGGTGTTGCTGTTGACGCAATGTTCTTATGTGTCACTTTGGTGCTGTCAAAGCCATCCGCATTTTTATGCACATATTACTATATCTGCAGGTCTACCTAGATAAGATAGGATGGACAAACAATGTGAGAAGAAAATAACGGGACCAACGGTCCCGGAGGGACATGCGAGTGTGGGAGGTAGGGGAAGGGAAGAGGTGTCAGCCAACCCAGGGACAAGGGAACAGTGAGTGGTTCAAAACCAGTGGAGGGAGGGGATGTGAAGACTGGTAGGGAGTGACCAAGGGCAAGGTAACTGAGAGGAATTACTGAAACGAGAATGAAGGCTGAACATGGTAGTGGGACAGGAGGAAAGCGAAAGGAAATAGAGGAAAGGAGTAGGAGGCAAAGGGCATACATAGAAGCCTAAATACAGACATGTACATATGTAAACATATTTATGATTATGGGGGAAATAGACCTATGTGCATATATTTATAGGTTCAGTAGTAAGGTAGCAGGTGGACAATGGGCCTCCTCATGCGCAATCCCTCAAGACAATAGCGCCTTGCTCAGCTAAACGGTCATTTCATGATACCCACCTTCCCAACATGATCGCTGAAGACAGACGTCTGCATAAGCAAACGTGGTGAAGAAAGTTGATGGTGCCCGGCTATCATAAAGATATAGCATCTGGGGTCTTAAAGGCTTGAAGGCAAACAAGTGGCCATCTAGCTCAGAAGCAACAAAGCCCACAGAGAAGTACACAAGCCTAAGTGAACATGAGATGTTGAAGGAATCAGATAGCAGACACCAAAGAACAAAAACCATCATTTTGTGATCACCTTCCCCACATAAACGCTGAAGACGAATGTGTGCATAAGTAAGTGTGGTGAAGAAGGCTGATGGTGCCCGATTATTGAGAGATACAGCATCTGGGGACTTAAAGGTTTGAAAGTAAACAAGTGGCCATCTAGCCCAGAAGCAACAAAGCCCACATGGAAGCAGCACATCAACATGTGTGATCATGAAGGGCCGAGGGGACCAAGTTTCAAGCAACAAAGGCGGGGGATGGGGGGGAAATCATATCATCGTTAATGAGGGGAGTGCATGATGGGGACCCAATACCCATCTGTAGTTAACTGGACATCCCTTGCAGAGGGGTAGTGGGAAAGATATGAGTCACTCAGGGTTCAGTGTAGCAATAATGAAAGTCACAACCTTCCTCTAGTTCTTAAACGCTTCCTCCCCACCCCACCCCAACTATCATGATCCCAATTCTACCTTGCAAACCTGGTTAGACCAGAGGATGTACAGTGGTACCATTGGAATCTGGAAACACAGGGAATCTAGGACAGATGAACCCCTCAGGACCAGTGGTGAGAGTGGCGATACCGGGAGGGAAGGAGGGGTAGAAAGGGGGAACCGATCTCGGGGATCTACATATAACCTCCTCTCTGAGGGATGGGCAACAGGAAAGTGGGTGAAGGGAGACGCCGGGCAGTGTAACATAAGATAAAATAATAATTTATAAATTATTAAGGGTTCATGAGGGAGAGGGAGCAGGGAGGGAGGGAGAGGGGAAAAATGAAAATGAGCTGATTCCAGGAACCCAAGCGGAAGGCGAGTTTTGAAAATGACGAGGGCAATGACTGTATAAGGGTGCTTTACTCAATTGATGTATGTATGGATTGTGATAAGAGTTGTATGAGCCCCAATAAAATGATTTTTTAAAAAGAAATGGACAGAAAAGTAATTGACATATTTCAAAAGTTTAGTGCACAGGCCAACAAGATCAGTCGGCTTAGGCCGTGGTGGGATAATCCCCCACCACCTTAAGGTTCTAGGTAGTGGTGGTAAAATTAAAGTCCTTAGGAATGCAGGGTGGGAGGTACTTGCAATGACTTTCACTTGACCTTTTCTCCCATTATAGCCCTTGTCCCTCATGACAAGAATCCGGTAGGGATTATGCTAGCACTTAGTATTTCTATTCCAATAATTCATTCTAGAACTGGAGGAATCACTACAGGATTGGTTTGGGGACCCACTGAACTGTGAAATGGATCTGAGCTAATTAAACATCTATTAATAACCTGGCCTGTATATGCCTCCACTTTGACTGCTGGGGTAAAGTGACATACTGGGTTTTCAGAAATTATGGTTAGTTCAGAGCCAGTAATTCAGAAAAAATTAAATTATTTTCTTTTCTCTACTGAACAGTCACACTTATAAAATGTCACAGATCCCTTTTGGGGAAACCTGGAACAAAGGTTAACGATGCAAATATTTGTCAGTAATATGGGCTTCTTCCTCAAGCATACCCATGCCGTCTTCCCTCACAAGAATATATGGGTTTGCCCACTAGTTCAGGAATGGGAACTGAGTGGGAACCTGCGACTCTCTATACTGGTGGTTCACTTTAGACTGCCATTCACTTGATCAAGAATTTTTCTGCTTACACAGATCAAGAAAATGTCTACAAAATTTTCCATCTATTTCACTCACATGAATAGTATAGCCCAGTAGACAATGCCGAAAGTCTGCATAAATCAAACCATTATGATTAATGCTTTCATTTTATAGTCAACTGTGGTGACTATGCCCACATGATCTTTGGTAATTAACTACTCTCATTGGCTTCTACCGTCATGGGCCCAGTCAGCCCATTTTAGTTAGGTGTCTTAATTCAGTTGGGAAACACCTCATTGTCAATGACTATACAGAGCACTGCCTACAGCAGTATCTAATGGAGCTTCAAAAGGTGAATTATCTTCATGAATGTGTTCCTGTCCACGGTGGTAAAAGATATGTCCCCTGCCCCTCCCCCCAGAAGAATTTATCTCAGAGGACGGCATTGAATCTGCAGCTCCAGGAGAGGGACATGTCTGATCAGAGCACACGGGAGCAAATGAAAGGGGAGGAGGAGAGAGCAGAGCACACCATGGCCCACCAGGCCTTGAGGAAAATGTTCCTGCTCAGAGCAGCCAATCCACAGAGAGGACCATATGATCAGCCACTCTATGAGACACTACATCCCTCACTGACCCATAGCCCTACAGGGGACAACACCAGCGACACAGTGTGGGAATTGTGACCGATCTGATCCCTCCACTTGAGGCAAAACACTAAGGGGGTGCAACAGAACAGCAAGGGAATGGAGTGGTGAGCTCCCCAGAGCATGCCACAGGTGGATTTGGGGCCAGGGCTTGGTGCCCCAACAGACTGGACTGGAAAACATTCCTAAAGACCAACAAACAGTCCTTGAACTAACTACAAGATTCTCTTTCTTTTTGTTGTGTTTTGTTTTTTTTCCCATTGGTTTGTTGTTGTTTTGTTGTATACTGTTGCTAGGTTTTGCTCTGTCTTTTTTTTGGGCGCATGTTATTATCCCAGGGCACATGGGAGAGGGGGAGGTGGGGGGAAAAGGTAGTGGTGTTAACAAACCCAGGGACAAGGGAACAACAAGTGATCCAAATTGGTGGTGAGGAGGATGTAGGAGGCCTGGTAAGGCATGATCAAAGGTAATGTAACCAAGAGGAATTACTGAAACCCAAATGAAGACTGAACATGATATTGGGACAAGAAGAAAGTCAAAGGAAATTGAGGAAAGAGCTAGGAGGCAAATGGCATATATAGATATCTAAATAAAGGCATGTACATATGTAAACATATTTATATGTGAGGATGGGGAAATAGATTTATGTGCATATATTTATAAGTTTAGAATTAGGGTAGCAGATGGACATTGGGCCTCCACTTAAGCCTTCGCTCAATGCAAGAATACTTTGTTTTATTAAACTGGCATTCTATAATGCTCACCTTCCCCAACACAATCGCTGAAGACAAAGCGTGTGAATAAGCAAATGTGGTGAATAAAGCTGATGATGCCCGGCTATCAAAAGATATAGTGTCTGGGGTCAAGGAAAAATGCAAGACTCAGGTTGAAATACTGAAAGAATCTATGGGAAAAATCTTGAACTATGCAGGAAGCATCAAGAGAAGATTTAAGAATAACTGAGTCACGGTACCAAAAAGAACAAGTCCACATTCTACCATTTCAGAAAATGCCACATAAGCAAGAACCAATGGCACTGAAGGAAGAAGTACACTGCACTGAATGTATTGGCAAAAAGAAACGCTGCAGGAATTGATGGAACACCAATTTAAATGTTTTCAGTAAGCTGAAGAAGCACTGGAAGCACTCACTCATCTATGCTAGGAAATTTGGAAGACAGCTACTTGACCACCTGACTGGATGAGATTCATATTTGTGTCTATTCCAAAGAAAACTGGTCCGACAGAAGGCTCAAACTATACAAGAATATCATTGATATCACATGCAAGTAAATTTTTGCTCAAGATCATCCAACAGTAGTTGCAGCAGTACATTAACAAAGAACTGCCAGAAATTCAAGCCAGATTCAGAAGAGGATGTGGAACAAGAGTTATCATTGCTGATGTCAGATGGATCTCAGCTCAAAGCAGAGAATTACAGAAAGATGTTTATTTGCATTTAACTGACTATGCACAGTTATCCAACTGTGTGGGCCATAATAAATTGTGGATAACCTTGAGAAAATTGGGCATTACAGAACACTTCTTTGGACTCATGTGAAACTTGGTCATGGATCAAGTGACATTTATCAGAACAGAACAAAGAAATACTGATTGTTTAAAATCAGGAAAGGTATGCATCAGGGTTGTATTGTAGCCTCTTACCATACTTCTTCAATCTGTATGCTGAGAAAATCATCACAGAAGCTGGATTATATAAATAAGAATGTGACATCAGTATCGGAGGAAGGCTCATTAACAAACTGATGTAGATGACGCAACCTTGCTTGCTGATTGTGAGAAGGAATTGAAGTCCTTGTTGAAGATCGAGGATTGTAGCCTTCAGTATGGATGACAACTCAATGTAAAGAAGACAAAAATCCTCACAACCGGATCCCTAGGTAACTCAAGATAAACGGAGAAAAGGTTGAAGTCATCCAGGATCCTGTCTTGCTTGGATCCGCAGTCAATGCTCATGGAAGCAGCAGGCACGATATCAAAAGATGGACTCCATTAGGTAAATCTGCTTCACAAAACCTCTTTAAAGTATTGAAGAGCAAGAATGTTACTTTGAGGACTAAGATGTGCCTGACCCAAGCCACGTTATTTTCCATCACCTCATATGCATGTGAAGGTTGGACATTGAATAGGGAAGACCAAAGAACAATGGATGCACTTGAATTGTGGTGCTGGGGAAAATATTGAAATTTCCATGGACTGTGTGTTGGACAAATCAATGTGTCTTACATATGTTGGACATGTCAGAAGAGACCGTCCCTGGAGGACAACATGTTTGGTAAAGTGGAGGGCAATGGAGGAGGAGAAGTCCCTCGACAGGAGGGACGGACACAGTGGCTGCTTCAATGGCTCAGGCACAGGAATAATTGTGAGGATGGCGCAGGACCATAAAGTGTTTCGTTCTGAGGTGCATAGGGTCACTATGGGCTGGAGTTGACTCGATGGCGCCTAGCAACAACAAGTCTCTTTCACTAAACCTTTGGATACTTTCTTCTGTGAACTCCAAGGTAGGTCTGGCATTTCAACCGAATTTGACCTAGGCCAGCCTTCATGGAAGCAAACACATAAATTACTAGACCCTTTTCTAACCTTTAAAGATGAAACACTATATGCAGAAGGTGTGCTTGGTCGGCTCATATCCATAAAGTTAAACTGATCCAAATTGATATTCCCTGCGTCATTAGCACACACCTCATAACCATCCCCACACATATTTTGCAGGCTTCTGATTGTATGTACTAGAAAATCAAGCACTTCTTTTGTAATGTAATGTGCCCCTTCCCATGCTACATCTGGTACTTCACCTCTTGAAGCTTGCTAGTACATAGATATAGTTATAGTCTAGGTTTTCCCAAAGTGAATGATACACCCCCTAGTCTACTCCCCAAACCCCACACTGGGGAGAATTAGAACGATCCCGGGGAACTGAAAAATCATATAGCTATATTTTATCCTGGATCATGAGCTATAATACAAACGTTTTTAATTGCCATGGGGGTGCTGAGTAATTTTTTCTGAAAAGGGAGCAGTAGGCCAAATAAATTTAAGCACGTATGAATAGAGGAAATAATGGGAGGTCCTAGAGCAGCATTCTCAACCTGTGCGTCGCAACCCCTTCACAGGGGTCACTCAATTCATAACAGTAGCAAAATGACAGTTATGAAGTAGCAACAAAAATAACTTTATGGTTGGGGGTCACCACCACAAGGAACTGTATGAAAGGGTGGCGGCCTGAGGAAAGTCGAGAACCACTGCTCTAGAGTCACTCAGAAATGCCTTGTAAGGCATCTGCCTTCACTTATGACCTAGAGCAGGGCAGGAGAATTTTCAGCCCATGAGTTACATAAGGCCCTCAGATCATCAATACTAGCTAACGTTGCATGCCTCGCCAATGAGAAGCCGTTCCAGCTCACATTGTGGATGAATTACCTTAATAGTTAACCAGTTGATCCAGATAAGGGTGTTATAAATATCCAAATGGATATAAAAAAAGATTGTCATAAAAAAAGACTTTCCACCCCTGCCTTAGACAGTTCAAAATAGAGCCTCAATGTCTTGATTTTCTGTTTTGGGCTCTGGGGTCCACTGCTCGATATTTAACATGGCAGAGAAAATGGGTCAAGAACCAACTCAAAGCCATCTCCAGGACTATGTCCCATTGTTTTCCTTAATACTAGTTGTTACAGTACAACACCAAATGAAAGCAAAGTGACATTTAAACAAATTATTGATTTCATTACTTGCCAAGAATGTGAAAACTTATATAGGCATTATGATCATTTATGTTTATTTATTGGACATTTTTATTAAGCCTGAATTTCTTGGGTCTGATGCATCTTAGGCATTTTTTAAAATGACAATAAATAATTTGCTGCATGTGCATAACTAAATTTTTTATTCCAATACCCATTCTGATGTGCTGTCAAGAAATTCAATTTTAGACTTCCCTCCCATCTCTAACATAAGTTCAGCCGTTATCGGCAATACCATATAATGGTTACAAAGCAAAGTTCTTGAATTTAATGTCCCAGCTACCAGTCACTAGCTGGATGACTTTGAGTAAATCACTCAAATTATTTGTGACCCTGTTTATTGTTCCATAAATGGTGTATTACCTCTCTGTAAAAGTTATTTGGACCTTCGGTTCAAATAAGATAATAAGCTCTTGCTGTATATTAATTCTCATGTAGTGAGTTTTTTATGTGTGTTATTTATTGTCATTATATTATACATCCTCAGCCTAATAAAGCATACCACATCTTACTATGTGTTTTTACGTATGATATTTGTGAAACTATATAAGTAAAAGCTAAGTTTTCGGAAAGTCACAAATCTGAATTTGAAACAGAAGAGCATGTATTCATTAAGTGTGAAAAAGCTCTCAGACAATTGAAAACAGTGTGAAAAGTCACAAATGGTTCTCTGCCACCTTCACAATATCTCACAAAAGAAGGATACTTTAAATTTATTCTATTAACTACAGAGACAAAGAAAGATGTTGCTCTCATGCTATAGTTTTTACCTTTATAAATCAGTGAGAGAGATTGTTTTTCATATTGTTCATTTGGTCATTAAGGTTCCTCCAGTGTGGAAAAAAATGAAATAAGACTTAAAAATAACAAAATGGATTCATAGGAGAATAAAAGCAATCATTATTTTTTATTAATAAATCTTTTTATTGGGGCTCATACAACTCTTACCACAATCCATACATATATCAATTGAGCAAAGCACCCTTATACATTTGTTGCACTCGTCATTCTCAAAATTCACCTTCCACTTGGGTTCCTGGAATCAGCTAGGTTTCCCTTTTTTTCCCCCTCCCCCTCCCTCCCCGCTCCCCCCTTCCCCCTGGTCCCTTAATAGTTTATAAGTAATTATTATATCTTATCTTAAACTGCCCGGCATCTCCCCTCACCCACCTCCCCATTGCCCATCTCCCAGAGAGGAGGTTACACATAGATCTCCAAGATCGGTTCTCCCTTTCTACACCCCGTTCCCTCCCGGTGTCGCCACTCCCACCGCTGGTGTTGAGGGGTTCGTCCGTCCTAGATTCCCTGTGTTTCCAGATCCCTACTGCACCGCTGCACATCCTCTGGTCTAACCAGGTCCGCAAGGTAGAACTGGAGTCATGATAACTGGGAGGGGCGGAAGCGTTCAGGAGCTAGAGGAAGGTTTTGAGTTACAGCAATCATTATTTTTAGAGGTTTTTTTAAAAAAAGAATCGTGCTGTAATTTCTGAAGTACTGCCCTTGGTGTAACTTCAATTAAAACACAGTTCCATTTGGAAATTTACAGGGTGATAACCTTCCAGGGTAAAATGACCCTAGCTTATTTATTTTTCTTAAAGATTTACAGTCACTCTTTATTAGCATGCAATGGTGAGTGTGGGCTGTAGAGACGTCTTAAAGCAATTATCACATCAGGTGTATGCTATGTGTATTTACAGACTCTCTGAGGGGATTCACCACTTTCCAGAAGAGTCAGCATTCCTCTTCCAACTATTAGATGCAATGTTCGTTTGTTTGCTTGTTTTTCTTAATTTTATTGGGGCATAGTCAACATATCATACAATTCAATAGTTCAATTGTATCCAGAAGAGTTTTACCATAATTACCACAATCAATTTTACAACATTTTCTACTTTCTTGGACTCTGTTATTACCTCCTCATTTCCTACCCTCCTCCCCTGTCAGACCCCAAGACACCATTAATCCAGTTATTGTCTCTATAATTTCATCAACCATGGATTTCAGACACCAAAACCCAAAGAAACAAAAAAACTAAGACTGCAGATTTGTATGACCCTGAGTGTAGGATATAGTCTTCAGTCACAAAAGATAACAGAAGAGGTATTGGATTGAGTCATAGAAATTTATTTCTAATTTCATCTCTACCACTAACCAGTTGCATAATGTGAACAAGCCAGGGAATAACACAGGCTTTTCTTTCCTCATATGTAAATGAAAGCTACTGGACTGGCAAGTCTATAAACTGTGTTCTAATACCTTTTCTTAGAACAGTTTGGCAAAAATGGATAGTCTGAGTCCACTCTGGCTTCACTGGCCCTCTGGGCGATGGATGACCTTGATGGGATTGTGTTTGAAGGAACTGATAGTTACTTGTAATTAAAGAGGCAGATTGCATGTGAGAATTCATGTGTAAAGACAGCATTTTACTCATCTTTAGATTCCTTTGATGTTCTACAAAGACAGAAGATCAGTTACAACTCTGAGATTATACATAAATCACAGTCCAGGGAGAATAAAGGACAACTTCCTTGCTTCTCTTCACTAAATTAAATGAGTGAAATGAGGGTACGTGTGTGTGTTCAAATCTCTTTTGAAAGTGTTGTGTGCTAAAGGGAGAGGGAGAGAGAGTAGAACACATGCTGGCCCACCAAGCCTTGAGGTTGATATTCCCGCTCAGAGCAGCCAATCCACAGAGAAGACCATATGGTCGGGCCCACTATGAAACACAACATCCCTCACTGACCCATAGCCCTACAGGGTACAATACAGGAGACACAGTGTGGGAATCGCACCTGATCTGAGCCCACCCCACCGAGGCAAAACACTAAGAGTGTGCAACAGAATAGCAAGAGGAACAGAGCAATGAAGTCTCGGGGGAATATCAACAACAGACTTTGGGGCCAGGACTTGGAACCCCATCAAATTTGACCGGAAAACACTCCTAAAGGTCAACAAACAGTCCTTGAACTAAGTACAGGCTTTCCGTTTTTGTTGTTGGATTTGTTTGTTTGTTTTGTCGTTGGCTTGTTGTTGTTGTTGTTGTTTATGTTTTGTTTTAATGTGTTGCTTGGTTTTGTTCTGTCTTGTTTTTGTGCATGTTATTATCTCTGCAGGTCTGTCTAAATAAGATAGGCTGCATGAACCATCTGGAGGAGAAAACAATGGGATCGATGGTTCCGGGGGGACATGGGAGAGCGGGGGGTGAGGGAAAGGAAGTGGTGGTAACAAACTCAGGGACAAGGGAACAACAAGTGATCCAAATAGGTGGTGAGGAGGGTATAAGAGAACTGGTAGGGCTTGATAAAGGGCAATGTAACCAAGAGGAATTACTGAAAACCAAATGAAGGCTGACCATGATACTGGGACGAGAGGAAATTCAACAGAACTAGAGGAAGGAGCTAGGAGGCAAAGGGCTTTATACAACATAAATAAAAGCATGTACATATGTAAATATATTCATGTATGATGATTGGGAAATAGATCTATGTGCATACATTTATGGGTTTAGTATTAAGGTAGCAGATGAACATTGGACCTCCATTCATAAAACATACAACTTTCCTCTAGTTCCTAAATGCTTCCTCCCCCACCTACCCCAGTATCATGATCCCAATTCTACCTTAGAAATCCCGCTAGACCAGAGGGTATGCACTGCTACAGATAGGAACTGGAAACACAGGGAATCCAGACAGATGATCCCTTTAGGACCAGTGGTAAGAGTGATGATACCGGGAGAGGGGAGGGCGGGTGGGATAGAAAGGGGGAACTGATAACAAGCATCTAGATATAATCTCCTCCCTGGGGAATGGACAACAGAAAAGTTGGTGAGGGGAGACATTGAATGGTGTAAGATATGACAAAATAGTAATTTATAAATTATCAAG
Organism: Tenrec ecaudatus; assembly: GCF_050624435.1. Lineage (NCBI taxonomy): Eukaryota > Metazoa > Chordata > Mammalia > Afrosoricida > Tenrecidae > Tenrec > Tenrec ecaudatus. The sequence goes on from NC_134537.1 coordinate 166,229,423, forward strand.
GGTTCAGAGGGAGAAGAGAATGAGGAGAGAGGGAAAAAATGAGGAGCTGATACCAAGGGCTCAAGCAGAAAGCAAATGTTTTGAGAATGATGATGGCAACAAATGTACAAATGTGCCTGACACATGGATAGATGTATGGATTGTGATAAAAGTTGTACGAGCCCCCAATAAAATAATTTGTTTTTAAATTGTTGTGTGCATTTTATATTGTGTAGAAGTTTCCTTTAGATCAAACACACTTCTGCTAAATTTTATATAGTATGATTGTAACACTGAAATAGCTGTCTTATTAATATTTATAGAGTAAAAATATATATATATATTCAGACACAATAGTTTATTAACATTGAGATGGACATGTTATTAGACCTAAAAGTCTACTGACAGGGTCCATCTATGCATAAGAGACTGATAAGATACTATTATATGCATAAGAGACTGATAAGAGAGGGTAAAACTCGGAATACCAGAGGTCAGCTTTTTAAAATGTGCTTACCAGCATTTCAAACACTGCAGCTAGCAGGAAAACAAAGCAGAGAGATGATTATATCATCCTTGAATAAAGATATATGGAAGGTGAATTTGAGAAGGTCCTTGACCCTGAAATAATAAATTAGTGTACAATGACGAGGCATGCCCCATAGTTGTTACTGCTGTGAGTATAAATCTATATAACGTTTTTGGAGTGCAGGGGGTTAAGGATAACTGCGAGTTAGAGAATTAGAGATACAGTGATGGAATAGAGCAGAGGAAATAGAATACACAGGACAAAAGACCTAAAGAAGTGCATCTCGTGCTTCATTAGTAATTCTTTTTGTCAAGAAATATATATTAAAAATAATACACAAGGAGTGTCAACATGTTCCTGGAAAAATTAAATTAAAAATAATAATGTTTTTCCATGATTTCTAAACCCCTTCATCTATATGCATAAACAGGTATATATGCTGCATCTCTAAATCATTGTTTCAAATAACATTATATTTAATGCATATGTATGTTACACATATACATCAAAATTACATTTTCATTCCATTGCTGGAAGCACTTTTTGAAGTTCCTTCATATGTACATATAGTAAATCCAACCTCATTTCCACTGAGTCCTTTTAAACTCACATTGAACATGTAGAACAGAGTTGACCTGCTCTCTAGGCTTTCACAGGCCACAAAAGTCTTCCAATTATCCGGCCAATATATCACCCACTGTACCACTAGAGCAAGTCTGAAAGCATCACTCCTAAATCATGTAAACATTTAGTAGACAATGATATTTAGAAATGAAGCTCTCATTTCCTGACAAAGCCTCCATCTAAGTCTCTGCATGTTTGAAGGCACTCTGGTGGAATAGTGAGGCTTTCTTCTCCTTCAAAGATTTACTACTTCAGAAACCCACCAGAACACTTTGACTCTGTCCTATAGAGTCACTACGAGGTGGAATAGACTGACAATAGTGAGCAGGTGAGTGAAACCTTCCCAAATAGACTATGCTCTTCAGTGTTCATGACAAAACAGAAATTTTTGCACCCTCCAAGAACTCAAATTGTTTTCCTGTAAATAATTTTTGAAACTTGTGTTACAAAAAGAAGTAATGAGAGTAATGGTTCCCTGAGGGTAGGGGAAAAGGTTGTGGGGAGGGGGAAAGGGAGAGTTGATAGCAATGATGACTATATACTCCCACTCAAGGGGAACAAATTACAGAATTGTAATTTGTAGGTGAATGTATATATTGGATGGTGTAAGACATGGATGATGATAATAAGACATTTATAAGACATGTAACATATGTCATATAATTTATAAGACATATAACAATAAGGACTCCTGGGGGTAGGGTGGTGGGGGACGTGATAAATGGAAGCTGGTACCAAGGATTTCAAGAAGAATGAGAATGTTTTGAAACTGATGGTGCCAACAATTGCATAAGCACGCTTGATTTATGAATTGTTACAACCTCTGTAAGCACTCCCAATAAAATGATTTTTTTTAAGTTTGGGGGAAATTAGATCTGTGGTCACCAAAGGTGAACAGGTTTCAGCAGAGCTTCCAAACTAAGAACAGACTATGAAAAAGGATTAGGATATCCAGTTCTGAAGAATTAGCAATGAACAACCTTACAGACAGAATTGAAACACTGTCAGATATCAAAAACCTCATGACACAAAGCAGACTTTCGTCAGAGATAACACCAGAAGATGATGTCCTCATATCAGAGGACACTCAAAATATGACTGAAGAAGCGTTTCAGGCCTTCTTAAAGCAGAGTCAACCTGAAGGATGTGAATAGAGTAAAGCCCGTAGAAGAGAAGCCTGTGGGACTTCCATTTTCAGATGGGTCGTGACTCAAAATGAGAGCTGCAAACCAATTAATAATCAAACTTGGGATGTACAAAGTATGAATATAGGAATATTGGAAGTTGTCAAAAATGAAATAGAATGATTTAAAATGACATTGTAGGCATTAGTGAGCTGAAATAGATTGCTACTGGCCATTAGGAAACAGAAAATCATATGGGAATGATACAATCAAGAGGACTGGCATTGTATTTATCTTCAGAAAGGATTCAAGATCAATGTAGGAATAGAATAATATATTAATATAGAAAAATCCATCAATATAAATGTACAATGCTGTCTGTGTTAGGATTCTTTCTATCTATTCACATTTAAGGAAATCCAATCAATTCCTATATTATTCAAATTTATACCCCAGCCACTAAAGCTAGTGAAGAAGTGGAAGAATTCTATGACCTTCAGTCTGAAATTGATCAAACATGCATCAAGATGCATTGATACCTAACAGTAATTAGAATAAAAAAGTTAGAAAATATGGCCTTTGTGAAAGGAATGAAATCAGAGATCAAATAACAGACTTTTGCAAGACCATTGACATCTTCATCTCAAATACCTTTAATGAACAACACAAAAGGCAACTATACACATAGACAACTCCAGATGACATTACTGAAATCCTATTGACTACATCTGTGGAAGAGACAATGGAGAAGTTCAATATAAGCAGTTATAGGCAGGCTAGGAACTGGATGTGAAGCAAACCATCAATGCACCTATGTAAGCTAAGGTTAAAACTGAAGAAAATTAAAACAAGTCCATAAAAGTCAAACTACCACCCTCAGTCTATCCCACCTGAATTTTGAGAACATCTCAAGAACAGTATCCTCACTGAACACTAATGACAAAGGACATGATGAGCTGTGGCAGGACATCACGAACATCATTCATGAAGAAAGCAAGAGGTAACTAAAACATGGTAAAGTAATGAAAGATCAAACTGGATGTCAGGAGAGACTCTGAAACTTGCTCTTAGTAATGTCATAGTGAAGGCAAATGGAAGAAAAGATTAAGTCAAAGAGCTGGATGGAAAATTTCAAAGGGCAGCTTGAGAAAACCAAGGCAAAGATGATGAAATGAGCAAAGACCTGGAGTTAGAAAACCAAAAAGGAAGAACTCACTCAGCACATCTTAAACTGAAAGAACTCAAGAAAAACGCAAGCCTCGATTTGCAATCTTGAAAGATTTTATGGGCAGATTGTTGAATAATGCCAAAGCATCAAAAGAAGATGGAAAGAATATACAGAGTTACTGTACCAAAAATAACTAGTCAACCTTCAACCATTTCAAGAGGAAGCATATGGGCAAGAACCAGTGGTACAGAAGGAAGAAGTTCAAACTGCACTGAAATTTATCCAAGAACATAGCTTCAGGAATTGATGGAACACCAATTGAAATGTTTCATCTAGCTGAAGAAGCATTGGAAGCACTCACTTATCTATGCTAGAAATTTTGGAAGACAAATACAAATTTGGAAGAAATCCACATGTGTGCCCATTCCAAAGAAAGGTAAGCCAACAGAATGCTCAAATTATAGAAAACATCATTGATGTCACAAGCAAGTAAAATTTTTCTGAAGATCATATAATAATGGCTCCAGCCTTACATTTATAAGGGACTGCCAGAAGTTCAAGCCAGATTCAGAAGAGGATATGGAACACAGGATATAATTGCTGATGTCAGATGAATCTTGACTGAAAGCAGAAATATGCTTACTTGTGTTTTGGGGGTTTTGTTTTAGACTAGACAAAGGCATTCAGTTGTGTGGATCATAAAAACTATGGATGCCCTTGGGAATCCAGTGAGAATTTCAGAACACTCCATTGTATCCTTGCAGAACCTGTACATGAATCAAGAGGCAGTTGTGACAAAAGCACGTGGGAATACTGACTGCCTTAAAACCAGGAAAGGTAGACACCAGGGCTGTACCCGTTCCCATACTTGTTCAGTCAGTGTGCTGAGCAAACCATCGGAGAGGCTAGATCATATGAAGAAGAACATGGCATCAGGAGTGGAGGAAGGCTTCTTAACAAGCTGTGCAATGCCAAGGACACAACCTTGCTTGCAAAACACTAGGAGGACTTAAAGCATTGGCTGAATGCAGATCAAGGATTGCAGCCTTCAGTGTGGATGACAACTCAATGTGAAGAAGACCAAAACCCTCACAACTGGATCCACAGATAACATCATGGCAAATGGAGGAAAGATAGGAGTTGTCAAGGGTTCTGTTTGACTTGGTTCCATAATCAATGCTCATGGAAACAGCAGGGAAGGGATCAAAAGATGTGTTGCACTAGATAAATCTGCCATCCAATATGTCTTTAGAGTATTGAAGATCAACTATGTTGCTTTGAGGATCAAGGTTCACCTGACCCAAATTATGGTATTTTCAATTTCCTAATATGTTTGTGAAAGTTGGACACTGCATAAGGATGGAGGCCAAGAAGAATCCATGTTTTTGAATTGTGGTTCTGGAGAAGAAATTTGAAAGTGCTACAGACTTCTAAAAGGACAAGACTCTCTACCTTGGAAGAAATAAGAGGCAAGCTTGGCAAGACATATACATTTTGGATATGTTGTCAGGAGAAATCAGTCCCCAGAGAAGGACACCACACTTGGTAAATTCGAAGGGTGGCACAAAAAAAAGGAAGACGGACTGAGCTCCAGGGAGACGGGTTGTCACAGCTGGCGCAATGTGATGTCATAGGAACACAGGCAGCATTTCATTCTGTGGTACATGAAATCACTATGTATCATAACTGACTCAAATGTGTCGAACCACAGCAAGAAGGCTAAGGCTTGTGTCACTGAGAGAACCTGTCTGCAGTCATCCACTGATCACAGAGACATGTTTAACTTTTTAAAAATAGATCTGTGCATGTGTGAACTGGAACCCAAAGTGCACTACTGATTTGCGTATAACCCAAGACGTGCACTGCAATCACATCAATTTGCACGCACAGTAACCCTGTGGGCACAGCAGAATTGCTCCAAGGAGGACAGCAGAGACAGACAGAGAAATCTTCAAAGTTTCAATTGTCCTTTAATTTTTCCATAAAGTTTCTGAAGCCCCCTAATACACACACACACACACACACACACACACACACTAGTAACCCCCATCAAAAAACAAATATTTTTCAAAGCTATGCGTTTAAATTTTTGTCACCTTCAAAGTACTTCCCATTGACTTAATACATTTGTCAAATATGGAATTCAATTTTTAAAATAATTTTATTAGGGGCTTATACAACTCTTATCACAATCCATACATATATCAATGTGTAAAGTACATCTGTACATTCATTGCCCTCATCAGTCTCAAAACATTTGCTCTCCACATAAGCCCCTGGCATCAGGTCCTCATTTTTCACCTCCCTCCCCATTCCCCCACTCCCTCATGAACCCTTGATAATTTATAAATTATTATTTTGTCATATCTTGCCCTGTCTAACGTCTCCCTTCACCCACTTTTCTGTTGTCCATCCCCCAGGAAGGAGGTCACATGTAGATCCTTGTAATCAGTTCCCCCTTTCCAACTCACCCTCCCTCCACGCTCCCAGTATCACCACTCACACCACTGGTCCTGAAGATATCATCTGCCCTGGATTCCCTGTGTTCCCAGTTCCTATCTGTACCAGTGTACATCCTCTGGTCAAGCCAGACTTGCAAGGTAGAATTGGGATCATGGTAGTAGGGGGGAGGAGGAGGAAGCATTTAGAAACTAGAGGAAAGTTGTATTTTTCATTGCTGCTTCACACTGGCTCATCTCCTCCTTGAGACCGTTCTGTAAGGGGGTGTCCAGTGTCCTACAAATGGACTGTGGGTCTCCATTCCGCATTCCCCTCCTCATTCACTATGGTAAGATTTTTGTACTGATGATACCTGATCCCTTTGACACCTTGTGATCACACAGGCTGGTGTGCTTCTTCCATGTGAGCTTTGTTGCTTCTGAGCTAGATAGCTACCTGTTTACCATCAAGCCTTTAAGCCCCCAGACGCTATCTCTTTTGATAGCCGGGCACCATCATCTTTCTTCACCACATTTGCTTATTCACCCGCTTTGTCTTCCGTGGTTGTGTCGGGAAGGTGAGCATCATAGAATGTCTTGTAAACACTTTTCAAACTCATATGTTTGGATGGCTGACAGCACCGCCCTTTTTTGTTTTTGCTTAACCTCTTCTACATTGTCAAATCGTTGTCCTTCCATGTCCTTCTTCATTCGTGGAAAACAAAAAGAAGTTGCACAAAGCAAAGTCAGGTGAGTAAAGTGGGGGGGGGGCGTGGAAGCGGTATGCTGTTTGTTGCCAAAAACTGTCGCACTGAGATGGCTACATGAGCAAGTGCATTGTCATGGTGGCAAAACAGTCTCCTGTCTGCCACAAATCAGGCCTTTTTTCTCGCACACTGTTAACACGATCTTTTCAGAATCTCTAAATATAAAGCTTGATTAACAATCTAACATAGTGGAACTAACTCCAAATGCACTATCCCCCTCACATCAAAAACACAAACAAACATCGGTTTTGGGGGGTATACCCCATTGTGTGTGTGTATTTTCATTTATATTTACATATCACTTGAACTACATGAACATATAGGGAAGAAAAATAATAGTCTTTACAGACACATGTATACATTCAAATGCCATATATATACAATACACAAATATATACTCATTAAACCTTGTGCAAATAATGCATACATTATACATTATATTGAAAACTGCACAAAACCTTTTCTCATTAGTTTCTAATGAACCTATGCATGTTAATGTATAGGCATGGTATGTGCAAAGAAATAAGGTACATTGCCCTGGTAGTGTGGTGTTTAAGTGTTAGGCTGCTAACTGAAAGTTAAACAAGTCAAACACAGGGAAAAAGAAAAATCAATGTGCTTCCATACATGTTTATAGTTTTACCTCGGGGTCACTACAGGCGCCCTGGTGGCATAGCGAGCAATGCACTGATCTGCTAACCACAAGTCATTGGTTCAAACTCACCAGGAGAACATGAGGCAATCTTCTCGCAAAGGATTGAAAGTCTCTAAAACTCAAAGGGCAGTTCTACCCTGTCCTGTAGAGTCTCTGTGAGTTGGAATTGTTTCTATGGCAATGGGCTACAGGGTCACTATGAGTCAGAATACATTCAGTGGCAATGAGCGTTGGATGAGGGTGGGGGACAGAGCCTATGAAGCAAGACAGAAGGCCAAGAATATGAAACAGAAAAATCAGTGGAGCTTTCAACTATGTCAAAAGATTAGAAAATGTTTTTACAAACTAATGTAGTTCAAGGAAGCTAAAGCAACAAGTACAGGCAGACTACTGATCCCAGCACAGTGAAGACCGAAATAAGAGTCAGTAAATTTTCCTTCTTGTAATTTGTGGAAGTGCTGTGCAGCAGAGTGGGAGCAGCTAAGAAGCTAAACCTAAAAACACAGAAATGGAGAGAAAAAAAGGTGGGGAGCAAAAAACAATAGAGTTCAGAAATAGAGGTGCACTTGGGAAATACAAGCAAAAAAAAATAAAATGTCTCTTCAACTCAATGATGACCCTATAGGACAAGGTAGAACTATCCATGTGGAGTTCCAGGACTGTAACTCTTTACAGGAATTGAAAGCCCTGTCACTGCCCAGAGTGGCCAGTGATTTCCAACACTGTTAACAGTTCAACACATAACCACTATAACACACAAGGCTGCCTAGTAAATACAATCGTCTCCCAAATGGGATCTCTGGAAAGCAATGTTTAATACTTAGGATGTTCGTAGACGATTTTCCATAATATTGAACACAATAGAAAAGAGAATTAATAAAATATTAAATAGGTCAATAGTGTCTAAACTGAGACATGCAGAACAAAATGTTGGGCAGTATGGATGAGAAAATGATGAATAATTTATCCAAACAACAGAAGATATGGTGTATGGGTGAAAGAAATGTTATGAACCATGAGCAGAACTAAATGTTATGAACCATGAGCAGAACTAAAGGTATAGTATAGTAAATTGCCTTTTAAAATGAAAATATTAAAAATTGTCAGAAGAAAAAATGCTCTCAAAGAAATAATTATACTAATATTCAATATTACAATTCACAACCATGAAGCCAGAATAAAACAAACAAATAAAGCATCATCCATGTGGGCTGGGGAGGAAAATAACAACCAATATTGAATTCTATAAAATATGATACCCAGCCAGGTACCAGGCATCAAAGAACAAAAAATCATAACATTGTGAGTGAGGGGGCATGTGGAGTGGAGACCCAAGGCCCATCTGTAGGCAACTGGACATCCCCTTACTGAAGGGTTACAAGGAGGAGACAAGCCAGTCAGGGTGCAGCATAGCACCGATGAAACATACAACTTTCCTCTAGTTCTTCAATGCTTCCTCCCCCACTATCACAATCCCAATTCAACTTTATAAATCTGGCCAGACCAGAGCATGTACACTGGTACAGATAAGAATTGGAAACACAGGGAATCCAGGACAGACAAACCCCTCAGGACCAGTTGTGAGAGTAGTGGTACCAGGAAGGGAAGGGGAAGCTGGGGGGAAAAGGGGGACCTGATCACAAGGGTCTACATATAACGCCCTCCATTGGGGATGGACAATAGAAAAGTGGGTGAAGGGAGACATTGGACAGTGTAAGATATGGAAAAATAATAATAATTTAGAAATTATCAACGGTTCGTGAGAGAGGGAGGGTGGAGGAGAGAGGGAAAATGAGGAGCTGATACCAAAGACTCAAGTAGAAAGAAAATATTTTGAGAATGATGATGACAACAAATGTATGAATGTGCTGGATACAATGGATGGATGGATGGTGATAAGAGTTGTATGAGTCCCCAGTAAAATTATTTATAAAATATATATATGATACCCAGCAAAGGTAGCCTTTAAAAGGCAAAGTTAAAGAGATATTTATAACCAAGTTAAGCTCAGAGCATTCTGTGTCAGCTGGCTTTCACAAGAGGTGCGAGGAGGGAAAAAGAACACACAGTCACACCCCAAACCAAAAACCAAACTCCCTGCCATCAATGATGACCCACAGAAACCCCATAACATAGGGTTGAACTGCCCCTGAGAAATTCTGGGACTGTAACTCTTTATGGGAGCAGAAATCCCTCTCTTTCTCCCATGGAGTAGCTAGCAGTTTTGAATGGCTGACCTTGCAGGTAGCAGCCCAATGTCTAATCACTATGACACCTGAGACACAACACATACATGCAAACACAACGCCCCACATAAAGGAACGCTGGTGGAGTGGTGGAATGAGTTTTGACCTGCAACCACAAGTTAGCCCCCATCAAGTTTTATGGTTTTGGAAATCTGTGTTAGGTTACAATGCAATGGAATCTACTTGAAGGCAGGGAAAACAGAGATTTAAATGATGAGACAGATATAAAAGTGATGTCCATTGGGCTGCTAACTGCAAGGTCAGCAGTTTGAAACCACCAGCCACTCCACAGGAGCAAGATGAAGCTTTCTAATCCTGTAAAGAATTATGGTCTCAGAACCCACAAGGGCATATTTACCCTTTCTTAAAAATGGCTGTGAGAGTGTGTGTGTGTGTGTGTGAGAGAGAGAGAGAGAGAAGTCATTTTTCTGCAGAAAGTCCTAAATCTCAGATACAATCAGAAGTACAAGGAGTAATAAAAAGCAAAATATATAAATAAATAAGTATACAGAAACGCACAAATATTTAAATATAAATGTAGACATATTTTTCAAAGGATAAATAATAATGTCTCATGAGACCTGAAATATATGCAGCATTACGTTACATTTGAAAGTGACACAAACATTATTGTTGCTGTTGGGTGCAGTTGATTTCAAACAATAGCAACCCCAAACAGCATAGGCAGACTAGAACCGGTGGTATTTTTTCTGGGCATTAATGTTCACAGGAGCAGATGGCCAGTTCTTCCTCTCGCAGAGTGGCTAGATGGGTTCTGTCTTTGGCATTAGATTAGAAACCAGCACGTGACCATGGTGTCAGCAGGACTCCTTTTCAAACAATATGTGGTGAATGGAGAGAAGACGTTATAAAGTCCTACCTTGACTAAAAAGTAATAGAAGTATTAATATATCTTCCAAACCCAATTACACTGTCATCATTTGAATCTGACTAATGGCAACCCTATAGAAAAGAGTAGAAATGCCACTTTCCAAGGCTGTAAAGTTTTATAAGAGCTGAAAGTCTCATCTTTTCCCCATTCAGCAGCATATGGGTTTGAACTGCTGACCTTGTGGTTAACAGTCTGATACATAACCTACTGCCTAGGCTATCATAATCAATAAGAACAAACACATGTACGGTACCATAATTATCATACACCCACTCCTCACTATCAACATTAGGTCCCAAAGACCAGGGTGCTATAATGGAGGATGACTACATCAGATTACAAAACAGAAGAAGACTACATTATTAAATACTGGCAGATTACACTCTCACATACCCACCAACCCACATCATTATTAAGCTACCAAATTCCAACACCACATAGCTTCCAACTTACATCATTACATGAGACCAGAGACAGACCCACATATACAGAGCAAAGTGCCATTTTACAAACACCCCAAGGTCTATCTGTAGATAAAGTATTTTTAATGGTACTTGGGCAACTGAACAAAATTATGGAAATCAAAAGGAAATAGCAAAGACAAAAAATCTAAACCTAAACCCTATTTCATGTATCTCACAAAATGTAATTTGAGAGAGGTATAAGAGCTAAATAAAACCTCTATAAAGTATCTAAAGAGGATAACTACAGCCTTAAAACAGGGAAAACTTTCTTAGAAAGGAAGCAACAGGAAACCATTAAGCATAAAAAAGTTAAACTGAAACTAATAATTTTACAACTTCGACTTCAACACAGTGCTGAAAGGCGAACTCACAAGACTGGGAGTCACTCAAAATACACAGTGTCCTCAACAGTGGACTCCGACCTTATAATTTTGAATTAGAATAATGTTCTGTATGTTTATCTATCTATCTACCTTGTTACCTTATTTACCGATATGCCTATTTAGCTCTCATGACATTAAGCACACACATACAGATTTAAAATTATAGAAACAATATCTGTGTGCACAGTAGTTACCATGAATATACATGCTAGCTCACAATCAGAAGCCTTGCCGCCCTGCATAGCTAGGAGCACACCCAGCGTCTATATTGTGGTTTCTAAATATAATTTTCCAATATCAGGAACATGAATTAATTGGAGAAATGACTCGTTGTAGGACAGGACAGGAGATATACACTGCCAGTCTACAGCATCTCAAACATCCAAAATGTAATGAAATATTCAAATATGAAATGATGGGGCGTGTAAAGGATAAGAGGAACCAGTATGAAAAATCTTCAAATAGCCAAAGCTAGAACAATTTTAGCATCTATATAAATAATGTATTGGAGTATAACCTAAATATAAAATATGTATTCATGAGCTCATAGTGATATAAATTATCGAATATATAAGTAAATGAAGAAAAGTTAAATATTCTTTGCAGTATATATCCTTGTCTAGTGGAATTACAGTTTAATCCTCACCTTTCCAAGTCTGAAGAATAGAGTTAACTTGAAAAATAATAACTTTATAGTTAAGAAGTCTTACAAACACTCTTCAACCAAGTGATGAACGTTAACTTTACCTTGAAGTCATATGGATACCAGGTACCCTCTAAGGGAGGACAGCACTTCACTTCTTTGCTACTTTTTTAAAAGTATATATTCAATTATAAGAAAATGTATCGCAACACTGCAAAATACCCGATCAGTACTCTTCAACACTGTCAAAGTTACCAAAAAACAGGAAAAGTCTGATTGATTATCAGAGACTGGGGAAATTTTAGTGGCATGACAAGTGAATACAATTTACTGTCTGAAGCTTAGTGACTAGTCAAGTATTGATAGTGATCTCTTGATTTTTGACAAATATGACATTTTAATAATGACAATTCTGCTTGGAAGACACACATTCAGAGGTGCTTATAAACAAAGATGGCAAATCCTCGCCTATGCTCTTAGACACGTATCAGCAGGAGCCATCTCCTGGAGAAGGCCTCCGTGCTCATTAAATTAAAGGGTCATAAAAAATAAAGGAGTATGCTCGATGGAAGTATTGGAACCTTGGCTGCAGTTAGCAACAACTGTGAAGATGGTCCTGGATGAGGACCATATTTCTCTCTGTCACTCCCAAGACCACTATGAGTGAGATCTTATTGGATGGCACCCAACAATATTATAAACTTAGAGGAAACTGAAACTGAATGAGAAGAATTAAGGAATACACTGTATGATCTCCATCCATCTTAACGTTTCTTTAAATCCATAATTATTCAGAAAATTTTGTTTCATAAAATCTTGTTGTTCAAAGTTGCACCCAGAATAGGAACTCAAGACAGGTTAATGGATGAAGGCATTAGTGCAATGTCTGGCATGTGGTTGAAAATAGTAAATCAGTTCATGTTTTTAGAGGTAACAATTAATGAAAAGTAATGCATTGACTTTGGGAATCACATTGAGGTCTTTATAGTAAATACTTTCCATCTAAAGCCTAATAATATTTCAATGAAACTTTATGTCTTCAGTAAGTGAGTAATATGTAGATTTCTTACTGTATTTTCTTTGCCATTGAGATTAGCTCTAACATTCCTAAACAATAGTTACACAAAATTGAACTTCAAGGGACTTTGTGGATGCTTGTATTGCCAGGAAAAATGAAAACTCTAACACTCTCATTGTATAACTCCTTTTATATATTAAAATTAGCTTTTTAATGGTCAGTGCTTATTTTCTCAGGTGTACCTTGTTGATATTGCCATGAGCATTTTACAGTAGAAAAAATATTATTAAGCCTTTTTCCTGGTACTCTATTGCATATTCAAACAAACGCAAATTGAAAGTTAAAATTATTCACTAAAAATTAATTTCTACATATATGTGCACTTATGTAAATATATTCATTCATAAAAGTTAAGATATTGACCTATGTACATATGGCAATACATTGAACAAGTGGACAGACTCTGGGCCTCTGCTCAAGCCCACCCTCAACACAAGAACACTTTGCTCTAACAACCTGGTACACTGTGATGCTCCTCTCCAAACATGATCACTGAAGACAAAGTGGGTGCACAAACAAATGGGGTGAAGAGAGCTGGTGGTACTTGGCTATCAAAAGATATGGTGTCTGTGGTCTTAAAGGTTTGAAGTTAAATAAGTGGCCCTCTTTCAGAGAAGTAACAAGCCCACATGGAAGAAGTCCGCCACCCTGTTCAATCATGAAGTGGAAACAGCAACAAAATAAACATATTGAAATGTGTGTGAAGGGAGACCAGTCGGTGTAACATATGAAAACAATAATAATTTATGATTTTTCAAGGCGTCCAAGGGTGGCAAGGTGGGAGGGAGGGGGGAAAAGAGGAGCTGATACCAAGGGCTCAAACAGAAAGTAAATTTAGAAAGTGATGATGGAAACATATGTACAAATATTCTTGATACAATTGATGTATAGAATGTTAGAAGTACATGCAAACATATATATGAGGATGGGGAAATAGATCTAATTGTCTACATTTATAGGTTTAATATTAAGGTGGCGGAAGGACCTTGGGCCTCTACTCAAGCACTCCCTCAATGCATGAATACTTTCTTTTATTAAATTGGTACTCTATGATGCTCACTCTCCTGACACAACTGCTGAAGCCAAAGTGGGTGAACAAGTAAATGTGGTGAATAAAGCTGATGGTGCCCGGCTATCAAAAGAGATAGTGACTGGGGTCTTAAAGGCTTGAGATAAACAAGCGGCCATCTAGCTCAGAAGCAACAAAGCCCACATGGAAGAACACACCAGCCTGAGTGAGCGAGTGATCCCAAAGGGATCAGTTATCAGGCATCAAAGAACAAAAAATCATCATATCATTGGCTGCACACCTCCATGATAGGATCGCTGAAGACAAAAGGGTGCATAAGCAAATGTGGCGAAGAAAGCTGATGGTGCCCGGCTATCAAAAGAGATAGTGTCTGGGGTCTTAAAGGCTTGAAGATAAACAAGCGGCCATCTAGCTCAGAAGCAAAAAAGCCCACATGGAAGAAGCATGCCAGCCAGTGCAATCACGAGGTGCCAAAGGGACCAGGTATAAGGCATCATGCAAAAAAAAAAAAAAGAATATGTGTGTGTGTGTATGTATATATTTATGTATATACTACATTGAATGAAGGGGGAAGTGCAGAGTGGAGACCCAAGGCCCAAGTGTCGGCCACTGGAGATCCCCTCGTAGAGGGGCTTAGGAGAGGAGATGGGTCAGTCAGCGTGCAAGGTAGTACCGACGAAGAGCACAGCTTTCCCCCAGATGCTGGATGCTTCCTCCCCCCAACTACCATGATCCGAATTCTACCTTGCAGGGCTAGATAGGGCAGAGGTTGTACACTGGTACATATGAGGGCTGGAGGCACAGGGAATCCAGGGTAGATGATACCTTCAGGACCAAGGGTGTGAGGGGCGATGCTGGGAGAGTGTAGGGTGAGTGGGTTGGAAAGGGGGAACTGATTACAGGGATCCACATGTGACCTCCTCCCTGGGAGATGGACGGCAGAGAAGGGGGGGAAGGGAGACTCAGGATAGAGCAAGATATGACAAAATAACGATGTGTAAATTACAAAGGGCACATGAGGGAGGGGGGAGCGGGGAGGGAGGGAAAAAAAAAGAGGACCTGATGCAAAGGGCTTAAGTGGAGAGCAAATGCTTTGAGAATGATTGGGGCGGGGAATGTATGGATGTGCTTTATACAATTGATGTATGTATATGTATGGATTGTGATAAGAGTTGTATGAGTCCCTAATAAAATGTAAAAACAAAAAAGGAAAAGAAAGAAAGAAAAGAAAATGATTAGGGCAAATGTACAGATGTGCTTTATACAATTGATGTATGTATATGTATGGACTGTGATAAGAGTTGTATGAGCCCCTAATAAAACGTTTAAAACAAAAAAAAGTAAATGTTTAGAAAATGATAGCAATATATGTATAAATTCTGCTTGATACAATTGATGTATAGATTGTTATAAGAGCAGCAAGAGCCCCTAATAAAATGACCTTTTAATTTTTAAAAAAAAGAATGTTAGAAGAGCTGTAATGGCTCCCAATAAAATCATTTTAAACAAATTAAGTGCTACATGTACTTATATGTCAAGTGACGGACACACAACTCAATTTCCAAGATCACACCAGACATGAAACATGTTTATGGAAAGAATATGAAGACTGACAGAATTTTGAAAGGCATCTTTTTCTATCACTTCAACTTCGTGATTCAGATGAAGCCTCTGTAAACATACTGCCAGAGTAAAGGATATTATGTTTCTTAGCTGCAATATAATTTCACAGAACATATAAATGAGAGAGAAAAGAATTATTAAATCATCTTGTCTACTCCCTGCTGGCATGGGATTGCTGCCTGCAGTACATTTTCCATTGCTTTGTAAATTTCGAAATGAGTGAAGCAAGGAGGTTTCCATCACTTCCCTTGGGAGACTTTTCAATGGTTTAATAGCCATGTGGTTAAGATTGCTTTAATTTTCCTTCGTTCAATTTTCCTTAGCTTAATTTTATTCCATTTTTCCCAGTTGCACTCCCTTGAATGTGCTCCCCTCCTCAATTCTTACAATTAGTCATCATCTGTTATTCATCTAAGGCATGAATTTATTCTTTAATTCTCCACACCAAGTTCTAATACTTAGTATCTCTAATTATTCTTCTTGACTTTCTTTGGAAACAATTCAATTTATTGTCAGTTAACACAAGATCAATGGAAGGAAACTGTGACACAGTTATTAGGACTCCATGTATTCCAGAGTCTATACCGTGTGTTTAATATATTCTTGGATGAATAGGAGACTCTTCTGTGCTCATTTCTCAGCATGTACTTAGTCCTAGCAATGTGCTACACATTGAGCAAGAATTGTAACATTATTTTCCAAGGGATCTAAAATCCATATTTAACTATGCCACAGTATGACAGAGGGGGTAAAGGCCACTTCTAGGCAACACAGTGACCTGATTTAAAGATTGGACAATTTGCAAACCATGCACACGATTGCATGCTTTTCTGCAAGACTTGAAAATCTTTAATAAATACCTTATAATGTATTTTATACTATGAATTTAAATATGCATTTCAATGAAAAACAATATAGTTTAATATGAGCTATTTCATTAGCGGAATTCAATAAGTTGTGATGTGTACATTGGTACCATAAGAATATGATCCTTAATACTTCCTGAAGCAGGCAAGTTATTTAGTCAGAAGGAGTACTGAGCTTGAAAATATGAAGTGCAATTGAACCAACCCCTCAAACCTAACCCACTCCCACTATCGAGAGGCTCCGTGTCCTTGAGCATATCCTCAAGGATCATGTGAAGGGGGCAATGGGATAGGATTCATAGTGGGGACATTTCTAAGAAAGTATATTGATCAATTGTCTAAAGACAACTCCAAATGTTGAAACTTCAATCTCCAATGCTCTAGCAATTTATTATTTATGTTTTCATTCCAAATAAACTTTCCATTAATTATATCATTTTAAACTTATGCATTTGTTTTATGTTTTCTAGTAAAAGCACCTAAAATTCACACTTGAGGCTCTTGATTATTATGAATGAGTTATATTGTTGGGCTAAGTCAGACACTATTTTGAATTTTAGCATAAGACTGTGTAGCCTGCCATGTTTGTAAATTTCCACAGGGTTATGCTGGATTGGTAACTTTTAGAGAAGAAAGGGGAAATTTAAACGAACAATGGAAGATTAATCACTCACAGCAGAAAAAGAAGAGCAGAGGTGAAGAAATGTTTCTAGGGGGAGTTTATCCAGAGGGTCTTGAGGTCATGTTTGCACAAGAAGGCTATATCTTTAAAAAATGATGATTTACTAAACAGGTTCCTGGCTCTGGGAATTCTACCAGATAACTTTGTAGAATTTAACTTGCTATTGCCTTGTCATATCCCACAGTCATCCAGTGGATTCAGGCTAATAGTAACTCAGGGGTTTGTAAACCCTTATTGAAATCGATAGTTTCCTCCCAGGAGTGGCTGGTGGGTCCCAGACAGGACACCAAAGCGTATAGATTGATCTATATTTTAACCTGTGCAAATGATTCAGGGTCAGAGATGACTTCTCCCTGGCTTCCTTCCCCATTGCCACAAGGCACAGGTCAGACATGCCTCTTCCCTTCTTCCTTCTTTTACCCTACTTTGGCACCAGCCATTACTCCCATGACATTCTACTTTGATGCTGGATTCTATAATTCATTGCAATAGCTACCCAAAACTCACAGATAATATTCATGATCAAAGGAGTTTAGAGGGGAATTAGGAACCCTGGTGGAGAACTGGTTATAAATTGACCTGTTACCTGCAAGTTCAGCAGTTCAAAACCACCAGCAGCTCTGAAGGAGAAAGATGAGGTGTTCTACTCCCATAAAGTGACAGTCTTGGAAACCCACAGGAACAGTTTTACCTTGTCCTACAGGGTGGATATGGCTCACTGGCAGTGAGTTTGGGGGGGGGGGGATTACTAGGGAAGATAACAGGTCACTGCAAGTCAGAATCAATCCATAGTAAGGGTACACAGTCATCCATCCACAGCAGCACCTCTCCTCTGGCAGAGCCAAGTCCCTCTAGTCCTCACCGTTTAGCCATGTGTCCCCTAACCTCTGTTTCCATGAGCAGGAAGCCAGCTGATGCTCGGTGTCGGGGTCTGTGGTCTTGGTGCTGCCCTCTCTTCTCTATCTTGTCTCCTCGCCTCTATTCTAAACCTCATTCCTTTGCTCTGTCCCTGGAGCCTCCGGTGCTTCAGGTCTCAGCTCCAAGTGGAGATCTTGAACATGCTTCACTGTGATTCTTCTTTCGATTGCCTGGAATATCTCCTTATGTTCCTGCTTCTTAGCTAGCTCTTATACAGAAGAATGGCTTTGATGGAGGTATGGTTTTTATCTCAGCGGACCCTAACTCCAAGTAAACAAGGGATAGTGACTTAGTTCACATACTCCAGTAAGGTAGAGAAGCAATACATCCCACCTTAATCGTGTCCATCTGGACAGCACAGAAATCCCTCCAAATGGGATTACAGCCACAAGCCTAGAGACGAGAATGGGTACTAGATCCTGTAAGGGGTTACTGACTGCCTACCACAAACTCACAGCCACCGGGTGACTCTGCTCCTAACACTATATAGGGTTTTTGAGGATGTAAACCTTTACAGGAGTAGAGAAACTCATCTTTCTCCACCAGATTGGCTGGTGTATTTTGGCAATCAGCCTTACAGTGGACAATTCCAAGCATACTCCACAGCACAATCGAGGAAGCTTGCTTTATCCTTAAATGTAATTCCAAGCCAGTGATTACCATTGTGTACACTTGCTTTCTTTACCAGATAAGAACCCTTTACCCGCTTTCCTCTGTGGAACCTTGGGGTTCCCACTGTGTGAATTGTTTCTCCCTCAATAAAAATCCCATCTGATCATTGACAAGTAATATGAATGTCCTTTCCATGAGGCAGAGTGCAATAGAAAGTTAATTAAAGTTTATGTTGTTAGGTTAAAATCTTACACCTTATTATTTGTTCTCCCTTTGACCCATCTTAATTTTATTCTTTTCTGATTTCTTTTTATAAATAGTCTTTTGGCTTATAATTTATTGGCATATAATTCCCACACAATGCAATTTAATAGTTCAATCATATTACAAAGAGCTGTACAGTCATCACCATAATCAATTTCAGAACCTTTTTTTTTTTTTTGCGTACTCATTGCTGTTAGCTACCCATTTCTTCCCAACCACACTAGCCATGCCCTCGGGTCATAATTAATTCAGCTTCTATAGTTGTACCTATCCTAGATTTCATATGCAGAAATTCATACAAAATACAAACAGGAGCAAACAGACCAAGGGAGAGAGAAAGAGAGCAGCAGCAGCAATGACAAAAAAAGAGAGAAAGCCCTCAATTGTCAAAAAGCAGAAATTATTAAAAACTGAAAACTTTAAAATGGGCCTAAAGGGAGATAAAATGATAAGGTGTTACATTTTAACTTATCTACTTCTGCCATAATCAACTTTACAATACTCTGTCTGAGAGCAAGTCTATTCACATCCTGAATTATGGTCAGAAGAATTCAGTGGAGGTTTAATCCAGGTGGGGACCCTGCAAATATGTTTTGGATGTCCAGTCTTATCCAGAGCCTTCAGCAAACCAGGTGCTCAGAATTTAAACTCTGAGACCATCTCTTCCTTTGGATTTGGATTTTATTATTTGAAATCATTAGATCACACAGGCTGGCATGCGTCTTCCAACGTGGGCTTAGTTGATGCCTCACTTAGATGGCTGTTTGTTTTAAGACAAGACTTAAAGACCCTAGATAATATTCTTCCTGAGAGCTGGGCAAGATTTTGTTCCTTCTCCACACTTTGCTATAGCAGCCATCTCTCCAGTGATAGCCTCATAAGAGGGAGTATTGCATAGACCTGCTTCCTTGTAGACTAAAGTCACTGTGTTTTATATTTTAATTGTTGTTGTGGGTGGGGGCTTGTATATTTTTCTTTTTTTAATTAGTGTATGTTTTTCTTTATATGAAATCCAAAGTAGGTAAATCTATAGATACAGTAACTGGATTGCTAGCTTCTTGTGGTTGTGGCGAGGAAGGCTGGGGGGTCAGATGGGTGCTAACACTAATGAGTACAAGAACAAAGAAGCATTTCTAAAACCTATTGTGGTAATAACTACACAACTCCTTTTAATATCTTTAAGTCTTTGAAATGTATCATATGGGAATGACATGTCAATAAAATTAAAAAGAAAATAAATATATATTTTTAAAGAAATTGCGATCACTTTCTGTGTTCGACAGGGTTCTCTAGAGAAATAAAACCAGGACACTTATGATTTGATAACTAGCTATCTAGCTAGATGATAGATAGATAGATAGATAGATAGATAGATAGATAGATAGATAGATAGATAGATGATAGATAGATAGAGGGACAGAGACAGAGAGAGAGAGAGAGAGAGAGAGAGAGAGAGAGAGAGCTGAGTTTTCTGTAGAGCAATATAGGCAGTCAGGTCACCAACAGTTCCCATCTCAAGTGTCTCAAGTGAGGTATACACCAGCAGTGTGGCGAAGCAAGTCTCAAAGGAACCTCAAACTATAGCGACAGGATCTATGGATTGGGTGTCCCACAGGCAGTGTAGTTTGCAAGTTGAGGTAGAGAACTAGCTAAGGCAGCTGCTCACTGGTCCAGTCATCAAAGAGCAAGAGACAGAAAGGTGAGGCTCACTGAGCCATTTATCTCTTTGCCCTTCACTTAAACTGTGACGTTATTAATCTCACGTGTGTTTATTGGCCAGATTGGCACAAAAAACCTACCTATCACACTTTTGAAAATGTTTTTTTATGAAGTGTTGCATGAATAAAGTCTGATATAAAAACTATAAAAATAAAAAGCTTAAATTTAACAACTCTTTCTTTCACTTTAAGCAGAGGCTGTGAAGAAGCTCTTGGCAGCTCCATAGAGACACTTGGATTGTCTCTGCTTCAGTCCAGTCATTGTGAATCCACCTTTGTTCAGGTCCTCACTACAGGGAGCTCTGAACATTATCACCCAGAGGAAAGCTTACTATCATTGGCATGAAACAAAGAAAATAATTTTCTATTCTCTTTACTTTGCTAGTGATCAAGCACACACTTCTGAAGTTCCACTGTGGTCTAGAAATTCAATGATAAAATTCATTCAAAAATGTCAATGTTCATTTTAACCCCTAAGTCCCTGCAACATCATATATTCTTCAACTTTAAATATAAAGACAAAAATCTGGAGACCTTGTTTAACCCATAAATCTTGATTTTATTTGGTTATAAATCCACCTTAAAATAAAAAGAACACTTTGCCCACAATTAATTGATCAAATTAATGTTGAGGAACATATTCTTGGAAACATTCTACCATTTCATCTTCCACAAGCATAGCACAGAACTTCTTATACAATAGAACTTGAAATATATTTCATTTATTATTGAATTTCATAAGGAAGCAAAACATTATAAATACGTTTCTGTGATGCTTAATGAACATCTCTATTCCCTAGTACTAAACTGAACAAACATACCTGATAAAGGCAAGAGGAACTAAAGTTGGAGACTATTCTGTTTCTGACTTATTTAAGGTAATGTATAGTCTACCTGGCCTTGAGTGTTCTCTCCTAGAATGTACTTTTCAACCTGAAATGTATTGGGCCAGTCATTCGATCCATCTGCCTGAGTGATCGATCATGCTGAATTCCTGTCTGCCTGGAGCCACACCAGAGGTTTCTTCAAATGTCATCTGGGCTGATGTTGCTTATCCAGCTGTACTTCTTAAATCTTTAATTAGCAACAGGTGTGTGTGTGTGTGTGTGTGTGTGTGTGTGTGTGTGTGTGGGTGTGGGTGTGTGGGTGTGTGTAAGAAAGTAATGAACCCCCTGGGCTACTTCATGTGCCTGTGAGCCCCACATACTTCTGGGAAGGATTGGTTCTAAATAAGACCTTAATATTCTTCTTTCACAAATGCCCTTGGCTGAAATCAGTTCTGCTGATGAACAGTGACCCTTCTGAAGTAAAAGTGAATGCTAGCTGTCCTTGGAAATCCTTGTATGCATATTGCTCTATCCACAGAAGGGTTAGGAAGGCTAACACCTGATTAAGCTTCTATCTACTTGTTCCATCCATTTTTGAGGATGCCAAATTGAAATTTTCACCTACAATAGTGGATTTATCTTATCCCTTCAATTATAGCAGTATTTGCTACATGTATTTGGAAACTTTCTTACTAATTGAATTGAATTTTTCAATTGTTACATCCTTATAATGAATTTACTTCATTATTAAGAAGTTATTTATACTAGGAAATATGTTTTCTCCAAAATCTAATTTTATTAAGATGGTGACTCTAACTTCATTTTATAATTATTCAGAACTTTGGAATGTTAACCTAGTTATGTCTTTATATTTAAGTATTACAACAAATATTTAGGTGTCAGTTTTAGTCCAAATTAACAATCTCTATCTTATAATTGATTGCTTAGACGATTTACCCTTAGTATGATTTTAGCTACCTTTAGTTTATCTATCATTTGGCTATTTATTTTCTATTGCAGCTGACTTTTTAAAATTCTTTTCTCTCTTCTTCTATCTGGAATTATTTGATTATTTACATTATTTCATTTAATATACTTTATTAGATTGTCAGCTATAACTTCAGTTTTGCAGATTTAAACTACAAAATTGGCTTTGTTATGTCAGTCTTGCCCTGAGAACAGTCTCAAATCTAAGACAGGGTTTCATTCCAATAACTTCCTCATAATGTCAGTTCTGATGTAAGTCACGAGCTTATTTTTTGTCCTTTATAGTTGTCGGTATTGTTGCCTTGTTGTGTAAAGTATCCACAGGGAGTCACTCGTAATGATGTTGCAAGTACACTTGATTGTGTCTTTCCACAGTGTCGGGTGCATTGCCGGGATTAAAATGATAAATCAATTATAATTAACAATTGTCTCAATAAGTGAAAAATTTTGCTGGAAATATTGAGCCAAGGCACACACATTATTACAGGAGTAAATACAAGTCCATGTAACAGGTAAAAGGTCAGTAAGAAAACAAGCAAAATCGGATTGTTCAAATGAAGGTTGGAAGGAAGGCTCAGAGTGACATGGAATGACACGTACAGTGATATCAAAATAGAATCAGAAGGACGTACTGAGGCGGCTAGCATCAGTATTTCTGGAGGACTCTGAGGTAAACCCCAGTACAGTAGAGCCCCGGACCTCGAGGCTAATCTGTTCTAGAAGGAGCGTCAAGATGTGATGCAGTCGAGTTCCGAATCATTTTTCCCATAAAAAATAACAGAAAATGGGGCCAGCCATGTTGTTCTCTCTGTGAACTGGCTGCTCTACTCAGAAACAACAACATGGCTGGCCCCACTATGAGAAATGATACCCCTCAGTGACTAAGGGTAATACAGGGGACGGCACCGGAGACACAGTATGGGAATTGCACCTGACCTGATCCCACCACACCGAGGCAAAGCATTGGGGGAGTGCAGCGGAACAGCAAGGGAATGGAGTGGCAAGGTCCCCAGGGAATGCTGAAAGTGGACTTTGGGGTCAGGGCGTGGTGCCCCAACAGACTGGACTGGAAAACACTCCTAAGGGCCAGCAAACGATCCTTGAACTAACTACAAGCTTTTCTTTTGTGAAGTGTTTTGTTTTGTTCTTTGTCAGTGGTTTGTATTTGTTGTTTTGTTGTCTGGTTGTATACTAGTGCTTTGTTTTCCTCAGTCTTGTTTACGTGCATGTTAGTGTCTCCACAGGTCTGTCTGAATAGGACTGGCTGGATGAAATATCTAGAGGAAAAACAATGGGACCGACAGTTCTGGGGGACTTGGGGTGGGGTGGGGGGGTATGGGGGTAAGGAAGTGGTGTTAACAAACATAGGGACAAGGGAACAACATGGGACCCAAAATGGTAGTGAGGGGGGAGTGGCAGGCCTGGTGGGGAATGATCAAGGGTAAGGTTCCGTAGAGAAGCGGTATAGCTGTAACCCAGGTGGGGACGGAGCATGGTAGTGGGGCAGGAGGAAAGTCAAGGGAGATGGAGGAAGGAGCTGGGAGTCAAGGGGCATTTATGGAGGTCTAGACAAAGACATGTACATGCAAATATATATATATGAGGATGGGGAAATAGATCTATGTGTCTATATTTATAGGTTTAGTATTAAGGTGGTGGAAGGACCTTGGGCCTCTACTCAAGCACTCCCTCAATGCATGAATACTTTCTTTTATTAAATTTTCACTCTATGATGCTCACTCTCCCGACACAACTGCCGAAGCCAAAGTGGGTGAACAAGTAAATGTGGTGAAGAAAGTTGATGGTGTCCGGCTATCAAAAGAGATAGTGACTGGGGTCTTAAAGGCTTGAAAATAAACAAGCGCCCATCTAGCTCAGAAGCAACAAAGCCCACATGGAAGAACACACCAGCCTGTGTGATCGCGTGGTCCATAAGGGATCAGTTATCAGGCATCAAAGAACAAAAAATCATATCATTGGCTGCACACCTCCATGATACAATCGCCGAAGACAAACCGGTGTATAAGCAAATGTGGTGAAGAAAGCTGATGATGCCCGGCTATTGAAAGAGATAGTGTCTGGGGTCTTAAGGGCTTGAAGGAGAACAAGCGGCCATCTAGCTCAGAAGCAATAAAGCCCACATGGAAGAAGCACACCAGCTGGTGCGATCACCAGGTGCCAAAGGGACCAGGTATAAGGCATCATGCGAAGAAAAAAAAAAGAATATATATATGTATGTATACATATATATACCATAGTGTATATATACCATAATGTGTGTGTGTGTGTGTGTGTGTGTATATACCATAGTGAATGAAGGGGGAAGTGCAGAGTGGAGACCCAAGGCCCAAGTGTCGGCCAATGGAGATCCCCTCATAGAGGGGTTTAGGAGAGAAGATGAGTCAGTCCGGGTGTGATGTAGTACCGATAAAGAACACAGTTTTCCCCGAGATCCTGGATGCTTCCTACCCCCAACTACCATTATCCGAATTCTACCTTGCAGGGCTGGATAGGGCAGAGGTTGTACACTGGTGCATATTGGAGCTGGAGGCACAGGTTGTACACTGGTGCATATTGGAGCTGGAGGCACAGGGCACCCAGGGTGGACGATACCTTCAGGACCAGGTGTGTGAGGGGCGATGCTGGGAGAGTAGAGGGTGAGTGGGTTGGAAAGGGGGAATTGATTACAAGGATCCACATGTGACCTCCTCCCTGGGAGATGGACGGCAGAGAAGTGGGGTAAGGGAGACTCCGGATAGGGCAAGATATGACAAAATAACAATCTGTGGATTATCAAGGGCTCATGAGGGAGGGGAGTGCGGGGAGGGAGGGGGGGAAAAAAGAGGACCTGATGCAGTGGGCTTAAGTGGAGAGCAAATGCTTTGAGAGTGACTAGGGCAAAGAATGTACGGATGTGCTTTGTAAAATTGATGTATGTATATGTGTGAATTGTGATAAGAGTTGTATGAGCCCCTAATGAAATGTAAAAGAAAAAAATGATTAGGGCAAAGACTGTACAGATGTGCTTTATACAATTGATATATGTATATGTATGGATTGTGATAAGAGTTGTATGAGCCCCTAATAAAATGTTTTAAAAAAATAACAGAAAATGGACTGTTCTCAACCACCAAGTTTTTACCCTAACTTTGCCTTTCTTATACAAAACATGACACAAATATTTCAAAGTAAAGAAGTTCAGAGTTAAATATTATCATTTAAATAAGAAACACAGCATTTAAAAAGTTTTTAACCAGTACAGGATGGCCCGTACCTTGAGACTGATGAGGATCTGGATCTATGGACACAGATGTGGAGAGGAGGGATGGAGAGAGAGTCATTGTTTGGAAGGGGAATCCCCTTCCATGAAATCAACTGGTAGCTGCTTTTCAGAAGTTTTTTCCTTTCTTTGCCTTTTTTCACTGGGACCTGGCTGGCTTTCTCTTTAAAAAAAAAAAGATGTCTAATGTGGTCTGCTGTTGGTGTTTCCTTAACTGTTTCTAAAAGGGTTTACTAAATTATCATAAACAATATCTACAACACGTTTAACCAGTCCCTTATAATGATGATTCTTTACAAGAAAACTCCTTCTTAGGACTCATATTTTTATCTAAAAACAGTACAAAAAGCCACAAAAACTAAGAAAATTATAGCAAAATGCTTGGAACACAGCCACAAAAGATTTAAACAACCCGTACTAACAACGCCAACCAACGCTGAGTGCCCGAAACACAAACCGCTGTTTACAAAATCAGGTATGTCGGGTCAGATTCCAATGTTTAGTTTGAGCTCCGAGCAACATTTTCTCGACATTTCATGTGGGAATCCGATTATGTAGAGTACTGGTGTGGTCGCGTACCGGGTTCTATTGTGTAAGACAGGCAGAAACTCCAAGGTAAGCTCCCGCTGCCAATGCCTAGCTTACCTTCTGAGGTGCAGCTAGTGTTCAAACAAGGCCTCTCCAGTGCTGGGTGGCCTGGATTTAAATAGTTGAATTTCACTCATATCCATTCAGCATGATGCTTCTTGTCTGTATTAGACTATAAGGTCCATGTCCATCTGAAAATATCAGTAAAATACATTCATGTCACTCCCTTAGGGAGTGTGTATCACATGTGTTCATGTGCTTTCCTGACTGAAGAGTTATTAAAATACAGTGAGAGTTTTCCTCTGTACATTCC
This sequence comes from Tenrec ecaudatus, assembly GCF_050624435.1. Taxonomy (NCBI): domain Eukaryota; kingdom Metazoa; phylum Chordata; class Mammalia; order Afrosoricida; family Tenrecidae; genus Tenrec; species Tenrec ecaudatus. The sequence continues at coordinate 166,256,121 of NC_134537.1, forward strand.
TATAATCAGTATATTTGTAAACACAATATTTATTTGTCTATGAGGGTTGTCATAAGAATAAATGCCAGCAAGTTTTATGCTGCAACATTGTATGTTGTACACAAACTCATGCAGACAAAATAAAATCAAGAATGATATTAAGCGGGGCTCATCAGAACTGGAATATGTTTTTAATTTGGTACCACCTCCATGTACCTGCCATGCGTGACCCTGCCGGTCTGTGAAACACTAGCGACAGACCTTCCATTAGCACAGCAATGCGAAGTCCCACAGTGTGAAAACGTGGGAGTGTCTGGAGAAGAACAGGAGGCGGGACTAGACACTTCACTAACAACCTGCAATATGCAGCTGACACAACTTTATTTCCTGAAAGGAAGGAGGACTTGAAGCACTTACTGATGAACAGCCAAGACTACAGCATCCAGTATGGATTGCACTCAACCTTAACAAAACAAAAGCAAAAATCTGGACCACTGGACCAAAAAGCAATAGAGGGATGAAGTAGGGAAGTATTGAAATTATCAAGAATTTCATTTAATCTGCATCCCAAATCATTGCCCGTGGGGCAGATTTCAAGAAAATAAATGATGCATTACATTAAGCAAGTTTGTTGCAAAAGATCACTGTAAAGTATTGTAAAGAGAAGATGTCTCCTGAAATACTGAAGTGGGTGGGAACCAAGCCATGGTGTGGCCAATCATCTACGCACAAGGAAACTGCAAAGAGCGAATGTCTTTGAATTGTGGTATTGATAAAGAATATTAAATATTCCATGTTCTGGCAGAAGAACAAGCAAATTCATCCTGGAAGAAGTAAGACATCTTTTCCTTTACTTTGGACATATTATCAGGAGGGACTAGTCTCTGGAGAAAGGAATTAGGCTTGGTAAAGTAGAGGATTGATGATAAAGGAAAACATTCAAGGGGGTGGAATGATACATGGCTGCCACAAAACGCTGTGAGCAAGGCATAAAGCAAGGGCTTGTCTCCACTCTGTTGTGCACAGAATCTCTATGAATGACAACCGACTCAAGGCCACAGAACCACAACACCAATACAGCTAGTTCTTATTCCACCTTTATTTTGGAAGAGATCCTTATTGGGTGTTTAATTCTAGGAAAATTCTTATTATTATTGGCAATTGGTTTTATTTCTTACCACTAAAATTTTAAATATATGACCTTCTTGCTGCATTGTTTCTGATGAGAATTGTGTGCTGCTGGTCTTAGATTTTGTTCCACTGTATTTACATGTGTTTTCCCCCTCAGTTCCTTTAACAGTGTCTCTTTATCAATAGCCTGCACCAATTTGATTATCATACATTATGATGCAGTTTTCTTCAAGTAACTTTTGCTTCATTAAGTTTCTTCCATTCGATAATTTGTAGTTTTCAACACATGTGGGGGAAACTTCAACTTTTATTCTTTCAAGATCCATTCCCACATGTCTACTTTCTTTTGAAATCTTCATTTACAGATATTACTTGGTCATTTAATATTGTCAACACCTCTCTGATCATATTATCACTTTTTTTTTCATTTTTTACCCTATGCACTTACAGTTTTGTAATACAATTAAAAATAGAAATTCCCATGTTCTTTAAAGAAACCCTATCAAAGATGAAGGTGTTCTGATTATATCTCCTACTGATTTATTTTTCAAATTAACTACCATTTAGTATACAACTATTAACATTAAGACTTTTAGTATTGCTTTTCTGGATTCCTTTCAGTCTTACCAAAATAATTCTGATGCTGCATTCTGCTTCATATAATCCAACTTCTCTGGTGGTTTGCTGAGCACATAGATTGATAAAGTATGGGGAGAGGATACAACCCTGTCGTACACCTTTCCTGACTTTACACCATGCCGTATTCCCTAGTTCTGTTCTCACAACTGCCTCTTGATCCATAAACTGGTTCCACATGAGCACAAGTAGATATTCTGAAATTCCCATTTTTTCAAGGTTATCTATCCATAGTGTGTTCTAATTCAGACAGTTGAATACCTTTGCAAAAAACCAAAGAAACACAAATAAACATCTTTCCAATATTCTCTGCTTTCAGCTAAGATCTATCTGACATCAGCAGTGGTATTTCTTGATTCTCATCTTCTTCTGAAGCTAGCCTGAACCTCTGGCCATTCCCCGTTGCAACCTTTGTTGGACGATCTCCAGCAAAAGTTTACTTGCATGTGATACTAATGATATTGTTTTATTATTTACACATGTTGTTGGGTCACCTTTCTTTGGAAAGATACAAATATAGATCTTGTCTAGTCAGTTGGCCAAGTAGCTATCTTACAAATGTCCTGAATTATTTAGACCAGTGAGTGCTTTCAGTGCTGCATCAGATTTTTGATACATTTCAATTGATAGTCCATCATTTTTAACATTGTTTTTGGTCAATGCTTTCAGTACAGCTTGGATTTCTTCCTTCAGTATAATTGATTCTTACTTAAATGCTACCTGTATTAGCCTGGGTTAACTAATGAAACAAATGTAGTGACATTCATCTATGTATAAGAAAGAGCTTTAATCTGGTTTGACCTGCATATATTCATTTGAATAATTAAGATCGTTCACTGCATGAAATCCAAATTAGTTAAACCCCCCAGAAAGAGTATTGGCAATAATGATTCCCAGAGGGTATGGAAAGTGGGGGGCGGGGAGGATGATGACTGTACAACCCCACTCAAGGGGAATGAATAACAAAGTTGTAGGTGAACAGATACATTGGAAGGTATAAGATATGACAATAATAATAATAATACATAATATATCTGGGTTCATGATGGTGGTAAGGTTGGGGATGGAAGGGATAAAGGTAAGCTGATACTAAAGAGTTCAAAAAGAAAGAAAATGTTTTGAAAATGTGTACAACTATGCTTGATATACTGTAATTGAATTATGGATTGTTATAATATCTGTAAGAGATCAAAATAAAATGACTATTAAAAAAGCTTTATATCAAGAAGTAATTATATATCAAGAAAGCATTCCAGGCCAATCCAAATCAAGTCCATAAGTCTGATCCTAGTTCATAAGCCCTTCAGACTCACACAGCCACATGCAATGATGCAGAAAGATGATGCAGAATTCAGGACAGTTGAGCGAGTTAATGCTTACTGTGCCAGCATGGCCAATGAGCACATGTGGGATTAACTGAAGGGCGGAGAGACAAATGGCTCAGCAAGCCTTGCCTCTCTTGCTCTTTGGTCATTGGCCAAGTGTATGGCTGCCTTGCTTGTTCTGTGTCTCCATTTGCAAGCTACACTACCTGTGGGACACCTAACCCATGGACTGGGTCGCTGTAATCTGAGGTTCCTTCAAGACCCACTTCGCCACATTCTAGGGATTTACATCTCTTGAGCTGGGGGCTGTGTGACCCTGTCATCTGGCTGACTGTTGGTGACCTGCCTTGATGTTTGCTGCCTATGTCCGGATCACCCAAATTGCTCTACAGAGGACAACCCGGTGGCCCTCAAGACTTGAAGGACTGCCAGTGTCTCACAACTGTCTCACAGGAGTGAGTTGCCCTCAGCCATTTGTACTGTTTTATACCTTAATTAACTGTTTATTTCTTATGTTATCTAACTATCTATCTGTATAAACATATATAAAATTATTAACGTTCTAGTTTTGTTTCTCTAGAGAACCCTGTCTCACAAAACAGTCTTGGCCGTTGGGTGCAGAGTGGAGTAGTGTGGAGGATCCAAGGTCGGTGGAAACACAGCAGGGCACTGGCAGTGTCCCAGCAGGCAGGAAGGTGAAGGGGCAGAGAGAGATGAAGGATCCCAGGTTCCCCACGTTATATGAAGGCAACACCCCCACGGGAGCATCATCGGACTGTGTTCAGATAGCAGATTGGATTCCACCCTATACTTTATACATCTTCAAGTTGACAAAAAAAACAAACAAAACCATCTAACTACCATAGGTAAATGTGGACTAGTTCTTTTTGGTACTGTGACTGTGTATTCTTCCTATCTTCTTTTGATGTTTCCTGCATCATTCAATATTTTGCCTGCAGAATCAATAGTTCAATATTTTAACTCTAGGCTTGAATTTTTTCTTTAGTTCTTCCAGTTTAAGATATACTGAACTTCTTCTTCCTTTTTTATTTTATAACCTTAGGTTTACATATATAATAATATTTTACTTTGTCTTCTCCAGCTGCCCTTTGAAATTTTTCTCTCTTTTTTTTTGTTTGTTTTTACAGATAGTTTCTTTCCCCATTTTATTGGGGGCTCTTACAACTCTTGTTACAAACCATACATTAATTGTATCCAACACGTTCGTACATATATTCCATCATTCTTTTCTAGACATTTACTTTCCATTGAGCCATTGGGATCAGTGCCTCCTTTTTTCCCTCCCTTCTTCCCCTCCCACCCCCCTCTCCCTGCCAACCTTCATGGCCCCCTGATAAATTGTAAATTGTTAATTGCTTTCAAATCTCACTCCAATCACTGTCTTCCTTCCTCTCTGGTTCCTGTTGCTCTTCCCCCTCGCTGGGGACATGTGGTTACGTGCTATGCATCGTAATCAGTATTCCCCTGCCTCCCCCGCTCTACCTCCCCCTTTCCCGTACCCTTTTGGTATCTCTATTCCCATTCCTGTTCCTGGGTTCCATATATTGTGAGTTTTATCTCTTGCGTATACCTATGTACATGCTCCCGTCTAGTCTAGATTGGGGGGTGGCATTAGGGTCGTGAAAGCAGGGGTTAAGGAGGCCTCCAGGACACAGAGTTATATTGCATGATCCATTAGTGCTCTACCGCACCCTGATTGACTCACCCCCTCCCTGAGACTCCTCGGTGGGGGATGCTCATTGTCCAAGATCGTTCTTGGGGCTCCGCTCCAACCCCCCTCCATTCTCACCAATGCATTTTTGTTTGTTTGTTTACCATTTGTTGTGATGCCCATTGCCCAGTCTCGACACCTCACAATCACACTGGCTGATGTGCTTCTTCCATGTGGCCTTGTTGCTTCACTGTTGGATGACCGCTTGTTTAACGTCACGCCTTTAAGACCCCAGACACTGTATCCTTTAATAGGCAGGTACCATCCTCTGTCTTCACCACATCTTCTTATGCACCCATTTTGTCTTCAGTGATTGTGTGTGTGTGTGTTTGTGTGTGTATGTGTGTGTGTGTGTGTGTGTTGGCAGGGAGGGGGTGGGCATCACAGAAAGCCAATTTGTTAGAAAAATATATTCTTGTATTGAGGGGAGGTATGAGCCAAGGCCTAATACCCATCTTCAGCTTCAGTGTATTGCCTTATAAATTTATGTACATAGGCCAATACCACTATTGTAATGGATTAATGTATTTGCATAAGTGCCCACCTCTGTTAATCTCCCTATCCGTGCCTTTGCTTCCTAGAGCTTGCCTCTGTTTCCTTTTGCCTCCTCCAGCCCCACCATCATTATCACCCTTCTTCCACCCCTTAGTGCTTCCTCTCCACTAGCTTGGTGTTGCTCTAATACTCACAGGATCTCTAACATCTTTTCTTTCGGCTCTTTGACTTCCTCACTTCTTCCATTTGCCTTAGCTATTCTACGATTAAGAGTTTCAAGGTCTCTTTTGACATTCACTTTGATCTTTTATTTCCTGTATTTTTAGTGACCTTTGCTTTTTTTCCTTTTTCTTTTTAATATTCTTGATGTCATCCCACAGCTTCATAAAGTCTTCTATCACTAGTGTTCAATGTGTCAAATCTGTTCTTGAGATGTTCTCTAAATGCAGGTCGGATATACTCAGGGTCATATTTTGGCACTCATGGACTTGTTTTATTTCCTTCAATTTATATCTGAGCAATTGATGGTTTGTTCCACTGTCACTCTGTGTCCTGGGTTTAGCTGCTGATATTGAGCTTCTATATCATCTCTTCCCACAGATATCATCAATTTGATTTCTGTGTGTTCCATCTTGAGTGGTCCACATGTGTTAGTCTGGGTTGACTAGAGAAACAAGCTCAGGGAAACGCTCATATGTGTGAGAAAACATCTCAACCGAGTCTAGATCACGTCCATAAGTCCGATATTAGTCCATATGTCTGATACCAGTCTATAAATTACTCTTCAGACTCATGCAGCCATGAAATGATTCTGAATGCAGAAAGATCACAGGCCAGTGGGTGGAAAGTCTTGTAGATCCAGTGGTGATGGAAGCATCGTTGCGTGGGCATAGGTCTACACATGGCTCCTCTAGCTCCCGGGCTCTGACTCCATCACCGTGACTCCACGTGTCTTGTCAGCAGGAAGGTGAAGCAGAGAGAGTGTGTCTGGGCAAAAGTGAACTATTTATCTTCATTGAGCCTACAAATTAGGTCATCAAGCTGTGACCTGATTGACAGGCTAGACTCCATCACTTCACAAGTTGACAGGAGATTATATAACTACCACAACACATGTATAGTCTTAAAATGTCCTTGGGGAAAAAATATCTACAATGAAGAATTCATTTACTCTGAAAAATTCTACCATGTGGTCTTCAGCTTTATTTCTATCACCAAGACTATATTTTCCAAATATTATGCCTTCTTCTTTGTTGACAACTTTTGCATTCCAATCACCAATAATTATCAATGCATATCTATTACATGTTTGATCAATTTAAGTCTGAAGACATTGGTAGAATTCTTCAATTTCTTCATCACTACCTTTAGTAGTTGCAGCACAAAATTGAATCATACTTCTTTTTTAGATTTATGTGAGGTTCAGTACCACAGTCAAATGATCCTGAGAAGCCACGTGTGCAATTATGGAAAATAAAGAAGACAGACAATAGAGGGCTGGGACTGATCTCCATTCTCATGGAAAGTGAGAAGAAGAGAAGAACCCAGAGTTTACTCAACAATAGGGTTTTATAATACTGAGGTCTGCAAGCCTCTTGTTAAACATACACTTTAAAATATCCTAATCTTGAAGATCCCAAGCCCTCAAGGGGAATATCTGTAAGGAAACACCAGGTATTTAAAATACAAAAGGTGCTAATCATTCCTTAAGCCTAAGGGACAAAGGGGATTGTCAATACTTCCATCACCCCCAGCTCCTCTCCAGCCCCCCAAGCTCCCCACCCCGCAACACTCCAAGTTAACAGAGTTCCAGATCCTGAGTGTTGCAAGCAATGGACATATAGCTAAATCAAGAGAGAAAATGTGACTCCAACAATTTTTAAATTTTTTCATTCAAAAATTAAGTTTACAGGCAAATTTTATGAAATTGAGATTAATAATTGGCAAGTGAAAAATCTATTTCTGTCTGCCACTGATGTTACATTGCCTTCTGCCACTCTGTAAGTTTGCCTCCACCCTTGTTTTCACTGCTTACTTGTTTTGAGCTTTTGATGATGCAGTTGACAGCTGTGGTTCTAAAGTGTGACATTTCAACGCAAGGGCCCTGTATCACCGGACTGTGACTCTCACGGTCCCAAGTCCCCCAAACTTGCACCAATACTCTGTTTTCCTCATTCATATAAAGATTGAACAGTCGCAATCAGTAGGCTAATAATGAACCCCAAAGTAGCTTAATAATAAACTCCATCTAAAAAGTAAGTGAAATAAAAGCAGATCTTACCAGTGCTTCACTTGCCTGACCAAAACTCTACGTATCGTGAAGGAGCTTGGTGTCCAAGCTTTTATTTTGAATGCCCTCACCGTTTTCTCTAATCAGATAGGGGCAGAAAACCCTTCTTCCATCTCTCCTACAGACAATTCTGAAGAGGTCTTCCTCTTCTGCCATGAATGTCCCCTGACATCATTTCTCCATCGTTCTTCCTTGGCATTACTTTTCTGTGAATCAGCCCTTGAAAGTTTCCAAAGACGCCAGTCAAGTCCTCTGTGATCTTGGTCTTCAAATCTTTTTCAACAACAGACCTTGTCAAACAGCCAGAAAAGTACAAAACCAAATCCAGGGATGGAGGCCAAACGTATTTGGCATCAATAAATGTGTGAAAAAATTTCTGCCACCAGCAGAATGGGTGTAAATTCCCTATTTAGTAAAGGAAATCAGGATGGATTGCCAGATTTCCTCTTAATTGGGATGAAACAAAATGCTAATGGTGAGGGGGGAGGGGAGTAATCAACCTTGTAGAGTTTATTTGTTTTTAACATTCACAACACATACAGACTTGTAGACATAGCCCTGTGATTTAGTAAATTTACAAGGTTGTATGGGGAAAATGGAAAGCAAAAATACTACTCAAGGTAGGTAAGATTTGTGATTCATATAAGGTTGCCTATGCCATACTGTAAAATCAATCTCCTAAATGGCATTGTCTTATTGATAAACTATATTACTGTTCACCAATATTCAGTTTCCATTCTTCTAAAGGAATATATCTCTTTGGCATCATGAATACAGGTATAGCCATATGACTGGGTTAAGCCAGTGAACTAAGAAATTGTGTGTGTCCTTAGCAGATGCTGTAAGAGCTAGTGGTGCTTTGGCAAGGTATCTTGTTTTCTCTGCCATGCCTATCAACAAAGTTGCATTTGTATAGTGATTGATCTGTCAGCCTGAGGGCAAAGCAGAGCTCTCAGATGACCTGGGAATAGCTTCCAGCACGCATCAGAAATAAAACGTCATTGCTTTACCCCTCCCGAGTGTGTGGTCCCTCTGTTATCATAGCCTAACCTGCCCGGCCCTGACTGGTTTATTTCACTGCTGTTCTTCCTATCTAGCCTCGAAAATGACAACACGGGCTAGTTCCCATGGAACTATTTCCACATTACTGCCAACATGAGCATTAGGAAATCCTTACCGGAGTCCTTCTGTGAGATACAATGTAAAGCCAAAATCTAGAGCAGAGAAAACAAAGTCACCCGTGATCCACTACCTGTCTATTCCTCTGGCTTCCTGACCTTCCAATCACCTCCTTATGCTCTCAGCTCTTATATGAAGCTTAAGATCACATTTGGCTTACAGCCAGCCATTCTCTCGTATTATCTGAATTTGTTTAGGAAATGTTCTCTGACTAACGGGTAGATTCTTGCCCATTCTCTGGAAAGGTCCTCCTCGTGTGTATTGGTTTCCTAGGTGGGTATTACAAAGTACCACAAATTGGGTAGATTAAAACAACAGAAATTCTTTTTGAAAAAACAAAATCCATTTTGGAGTCTTGAGTCTAACGTGTCAGCTGTGCCATGTTCTCCATAAAGGCCCTAGGGAATGGTCCTCCCTGGTCCCTTTCGACTTCCTGCTACTTTCTGGTAATTCCTGTGTCTCTGACTGTATCTCCTCTCCACTTTCAGTGAAGATCCCAATCCTATTGAATTAGGACCCATCCTTCTCTAATGTGACATCCTGTGAAGTAGCTGAAAAGTTCTTCAAAGGCCTCATTTTCATATAAGCTCATCGTCCCAACAAGAAGGATTCAATATCTTACGGAGGTAAGCATAGTGCGCTCCATCACCCCATTTTCCCAGTGTTTAGTTCAGCTATCTTCTTTTCTACAAGGTCTTCCTGGGTTCTAACTATGCCACCACCCCCAGTGCTTCCATAGCCTCCTAAATCGTGTTCTGGTGATGGATCTGACATTTGTTTAGTCTCTGTACTTCGCTATTTTTTACCCAGAATATAAACTCCTTGAAGGCTAGGACAGTGAAGCTCACAGACTTCCTGTAGGTTGCTCATGATTAAGCAGTCAATAAATCATGAAGCCATCGTTGGAACATGAATCTAGGGCACATGCTCTTTCCTGCACGGCATGCCTCCTCCCCAAGGAAGCCAGAACACCTGTGCTCTCGGCATTGGTTTGTGGGACATGAACCAAGCAAGACCTACGGCAAGGTTTAAAGCAGTCTAGTCAGTTTAGCACTGAATAGTTTTCCTCTTCCGTGGTGCCAGGTAATTAACTCTGTAAACATGTCTGCATGTGAACTCTGGTGGTCAGCAGTGTCTGAAAGAAACCAGGAAGATGCTCCTGGGTGTTGGCCTTTCTTTCTAGTTGCACTTCTGTAAGGCTTGTGTGGATAAGTCATCAAGGGTGCTTAACCCTTTCTGATAGAACACAGTGAACCATGGACTTTTTCTGTAGATCTACTTTCTGGTTCCCTCTGAGGCCACTTAACTAGTTCAAAAACAAGGTCATCTGTCTCTGGATAAAAAACATTTTTCACTCAGCTGTTCCCCAGCACTGCGTGACTATTTTTGTATGGTTCATTCAACAGATGACGGTGAGCTTGTATTGATGCCTGGTCATATGCACGGCCGTAGGGTCAATTAAAGAGGCTTGGTCACAAAAATCTTACATCTAGAGTTTTTACACAAAGAATTGGAGGTATTGTTGATGAAATCCACCCCCGCCCCTGACAACTTTCCTCTGCCTTTCAGGTTAGTAATTCCAAAGCTTTGCAGCCAACATCTTCTTGTTTATTGCCAATGGCACCCTTAGTGGGTCCCTGCAGAGAGACTGTAGGGAAATTAAATGTTTTCATGCTGGGTGCAATCCTTCAAAGAAAGTTCTTGCCTGAGACAAATTTTCTCCATAGGTTGTAGTTAGTAATTTGCTTCCTGTTAATAATTCTACACACATTGATCTCACAGCAGCTGGTGATTATTTGGCACAGAACCCTCTGGTTTTATTTTAAATTTAGACATAATTTTGCTCCAGTACCTGCTTCCTGCTTGGGCACAACCTTGGGAGATCAAAGTATTCTGATGAGATTGATGAGATTGACCAGTGCTCTCTGACAAAGCCTCATCATATTCATTCAACTGCCCGCAGACACAGGGTTTTGGTTTGCTTTTGTTTGTGTTTTCTTTGTAATTCAACTAAATTCCTTCAAGCAGTTTCAAGTGTAAAGGTTTGAAAGACTTCATCTCAATTCCTCAGGAATGAACTTCTAAAACAAGGCATTTTCTTTTCCAAACCAACTTCTCCCACTTGCCCTTCACATCACTCCTCCAAAACCGTGATTATTTGTGACTAACTGCCAAATGTCTGCAATAGTGGTATATTGAATGCTAGAATATAACTTTTGTTGAGGCTCTTTTTTCTATTCATTGAGACATTTCAGCAGCTTTCTCAGAGTCAGGTATGCAGTCGGTACTCAAACATATTTTGTTGACTTAACAGGCAGATCAGGTCACATTTCCCACCTCATGCTATTATCTCTTCTTAAACATAAAAATAGGTGGATATTTCTCTGTGTAGAGTGACTGTCTATATGCATAACTTCTCTGACAATGCTCTTTAATTAGGACATTTGGTGTTTGCCAGAGACGACATCACACTTAATGTGATAGTTAGGTTTTCTTATGTGGTTATCTTGCCTCCAGAAATCTCAAATAGGGTATTACTTTAGCATTGATATCAAATTGGGACCACTTATAGAGCGTGTTCATTATTTTACTTCTTCCGCAAAAACTATCTCCGGTCCCTGTTGTCTTCAAGGCCAAGTCAAGCTAGCAGCCACTTAAAGCTTCCTGCAATCACTCCCTAGCTACACTCTGCATTTCCACTGTTCCCCATTTCTCTAGAATGACGTCTCACTTTTACTGCCTTCATTGTGTTGCTTCCTTTGCTTAGAGATCATGCTAAAGTCATGGTTTTTCACCATTTTCCCACTTCTTCTGGGCCATTCGCACAGGCCCACCTCCAATGTGGTTGTCCCTCAGTGCTCCCGGAACTGTGTTGAGCTAACAAACGCTCATTTTCATCCCCATCCTCTACTCTCTTCACCCCAGCTCCAGGCAGTCCTTAAAACCTCCACACACATTTCAGCTTTATTGCTTTTTTATCTTGACCATCCTTAGAGACTATAACCTGGCAAGTGGTCTCTCTGAGCTTGCTCTTTATTAAGGGAAGAGAGCCAATAAATCTACAGACATTAAATCCAACGGAGGTTTACAAGATGTGATTCTATGTGTAATAAAGTCATTGATGAGCACCTTTGGAAAGAACTAACTATACCTACACTGTGCTTACCAATTATCTCATTACCTGACATTTTACACTTATAACAATGGTGAAAAATTCACTATCCAACTGTTTTGTGAATTCACAATATATGCCTGGCAATAGTAAACCTAAGTTGCTATGTAAGAGTTATACTGGTGAGGTAGTTAGTTTATTGTGTCAGCCTGGCCGATTAATTGAAGGGCAGAAAGATAAATGGCTCAGCAAGCCTCCCCTTTCTTGTCTCTCACTCTTTCACCAGTGTGCCTTGCTTGTTCTGTGCCTCAATTTGCAAGCTACACTGCCTGTGAACTGTGTCACTGTAATTTACCATTTACATTAATCACAGGGCATGGTAGCACTAAGAGTTGGCCTATGGGATCTCCTGGATTCCAGACATATTCTTCTTTATAGGCCAAATATGTGAGTTAAATGTGACTGTAGTAGGAATCACCACCCATTATTTCTGCTAGACATGTCACTAAAATTAAGTCTCAGAAAGCTCCTAAAGATGAGGTTGAGATGATTACCCAAGAAGAAGCGCGCTACACACATAAAGATCTGCTCGAGTTCTCAAGTATGTACAAGCAGAAGCCTGGGGGATATCACTGGGAATGGTTACTAAGGGTGTTGAATTTGGATACTGGTGCACATAGTGTAATATTAGACCAGTCTGTGTTTCTGGATATGGGACTCCTAAGCACAGACTCTTCTTTCAATGTCTCTGCGAGCGAGGCTAAGAGAGGATCTAATTCTTTATTTGGTTGGTTCAATGAAGCATGGACTGCCAGATGGCCTAGATTAGACCAACTTGCAGTACCTGACCTACCTTGGTACACTGTAGAGGAAGGCATCCAAAAGCTTAGAGAAATTGGCATGTTGGAATGGATCTATCCGGATATTACCATAGACCCAAAAGGGGGGTGTCCTGAGGACATACCCTTTACGACAACCATAAGAACAAGTTTGTGAAGTGGGCCCCAGCATCTCTTAAGACTCCTGTAATTGCTATTTTATGTGCACCAGGATGAACAGTGGACACTGCCTGAGGTAATTAGCTTACTGTGCCACCCTGGCCAATAAACACATGTGGGATTAATTGAAAGGCAGGGAGATAAATGGCTTGGTGAGCCTCCCCTTTCTTGTCTCTCACTCTTTGACTAGTGTGCGCTGCCTTGCTTGTTCTGTGCTTCAATTTGCAAGCTACACTACCTGTGAACTGTTTCACTGTAATTTGAGGTCCCTTTAAGACCTCCTTCACCATACAATTGGAATTTACATCTCTTTAGCTAGGGACTGACTCTTGATGACCTGGCTGACAGTTGGTGACCTGCCTTGCTGCTTGCTGCCTATGCCAAGATGGCCTGGATCTCTCTACAGAGGACTATCTGGCGGTCCTCAAGACTTGAAGGACAGCCAGTGTCTCACAACTGTCTCACGGGAGAGAGTTGCACTGAGCCATTTGTACTGCTTTATAATTTAACTGTTCATTTCTTGTATTATATATCTATCTGTATATAATTTAACCGTTCATTTCTTGTGTTATATATTTATCTTTATAAATACATATATATACTTATTAGCAATCTGGTTTTGTCTCTCTAGAAAACCCTAACACAACTGGCTATAATGGTTAAGGGCTGGGTCAACTTGACCAGGCCAGCGTTCTCAGTGCTTCAATAACTATACAAAGATACAGTCAGGCTCCATTCTGGGAACTGATATGATCATACTACATTCTTACAAAACCCTGATTTTTTACATAACAACTAGACATTTGGAAACTAGCCGTGTCAGTAAATAAAGAGTAAGTGTATAAACTCAGGAAGAATAAAGAAGTGTGTATCATCCACAAAGTGGAAAAATCTGTACATAAGTATTTCATAGACAATGTTTGGACAGGACTCCAAGAATATGAATGTGGATCACAGAAATGAAAAAAATGATGTCTAGCCCTAGCTTATAGATCTAGGCTAAGATTGCATGTTTCCATTTTCTTGACTGATGATGAGGTGAACTACCCCTTACTAAGTAATCTGAAGTGAGCTGACCACAATCAGATTGCTCTTTCAGAGAAATGCAGGATGTCACAGGGAGTCAATGGAAGCAGCCTTACTGAGTAACAGGTGAATGAATGAATTTCTTACTCATGCAGGAAAGGCCATCACAAACTGGCTCTCGATCTGCAAGACCCAACTGGACCACTTTAGAAGACACAACTCTGAAATCACTAACAAGAGCAGAGTTGTAAGCTATGAAACCCACAAACACAATACATTGGTTTCTCAGAAATAGTTAGAACAGTAAAATGAAATTAAAATATCATTGAGCTTTATTTTGGGTCTTTATCTACCTAAGGATAAATCAGCAAGGGCCATATTCTGTCAACTATAAACCTCTAGTGTTTCTGACAAATTAATTTATTAATTCAAGAAATATTTTTATAAACCCACTCTGATTTGTACTCTCTTTAGTATATTCTAAATATTAATATGAAAAACAGTTTCTTTTCCTCTTTCTACCTTTGCAAGCATACACAATGCCCAATCAATTACATCCTTATAAAATCTTCTACTCTCCTGTGTATAGAACTTGTGTATGTATGATTTGCTTCTACACAATAAAATATGTAATGGTGATTAGATGTTATTCCATCATTATACTATATTACATAAGACTATGCTTTATCAGTTTAGAGAGAGAGATTTTCCTTTTGAATTTGAAGAAGTTATGCAACAATATCCAACTTCAAAAACAACAGTGAAAAGTTAAAAAATTAAAAGTTAGTTCTATTAAAAACTTCAGATAATAAATCTCTACCTAGACTGACTAAGATAAAAATTTTTTTTTTAAAGAGAGAGATAGGATACAAGCTTCTTGGCTCAATAATGAAAAAAGAAATATGAGTGCAAACACATAAGCCTTTAAAAGGACAATAAAATAATTATGTTAACACAATGTCTAGATGCATGAAATAAATGAAACAAACTTAAGTTCCTAAAAGAATTAATATGTGTTTGTAAAAACTTTATTCGTAACCATCAAAAATGAAAATCATTTAAATTATCATGAATGATTAATGGAAGATTAAAATGTGATTTGTTGTTGTCATCATTAAGAGCCATCGAGTCAGTTCCCCCCCCATAGTGACCCTGTCTACACAGAACAGAAGCAAACACCGCTCAGGCCTGCACCTTCTCATACTCTTCCCATGCCTCGGGTCAAAGATGCAACCACTGGGTCAATCCACCTCATCAAAGGCCTTCCTCTTTTTCACCATCCCTCCACCTTCCCAAATATTATGTCCTTTTCCAGGGTCTGGTCTAGCCTGTCAATATGTCTTCTCATGTATTTTTATACTATTCCATAATAAAATGACCAAATTATTGATACAATAATGAAGTTACATTTCAAATGCATTATGCTAAGTGAAATAAAATCAAACTCACTGCCATCGGGTCAATGCTGAGTCATAGAGACTCCCTGTGGGTTTCTGAGACTGTAACTGCACATGAGAGCAGAAGCCCGTCCTACTCCTGAAGAGCGGCTGGATCGCCACCCAATGTGTGAACATGACACCACCAGGGCTCCTAAGTTAAATAAAAACAGACTCAGAACCCTGCATACTAAAGTATTCCCTTTGTGTAGCATTCTGGATAAAGCACAGGGATGGAGAAAAAAATTTTGTACCTTTAGGGGTTAAAAATTAGGGTTACATTACTAAACACGAATGAAGGCCAAAGATGATGGTGGGACAAGAGGAAAGTAAAAGGAAATAGAGGAATGAACCAGAAGGCAAAGGACATTTATAGAGGTCTAAATACAGACATATACATATGTAAATAAATTTATATATAACAAGAGGGAAATAGATCTATGTACTTAAATCTATATGTTAAGAATTAAGGTTGGAAATGGACATTGGGCCTCTACTCAAGTACTCTCTTAACACAAAAACACGTTGTTCTAATAATCTGGCATTCTGCAATGCTCACCTTCTGGACATAATCACTGAAGACAAAGCGGGTGCATAAGCAAATGTGATGAAGAAAGTTGATGGTGTCCAGCTATCAAAAGATACAGCATCTGGGGTCTTCAAGGCTTGAAGATAAACAAGTGGCCATCTAGCTGAGAAACAACAATACCCACATGGATGAAGCACACCAGCCTGTGTGATCATGAGGTGTCAATGGGATAAGGTATCAGGCATCTAAGACCCAGAACAAAATTATACCAATGTGAATTGTGGGGGAGGGAACGAGGAGTGGAGACCCAAAGCCCTTCTATAGACAATTGGACATCTCCTCACAGAAGGGTCACAAGGAAGAGATGACCCAGTCAGGGTGCAGTATAGCACAGATGAAATACAACTTTCCTATAGTTCTTTAATGCTTCCCCACCCACCCCACTATCATGACTTCAATTCTATCTTACAAATCAGATTAGACCAGACCATGCACACTATTCCAGATAAGAGCCCTCAACACAGGGAATCCAGAATAGATAAATCCCTCAGGGCCAAAAATGAGACTAGAGGTACCAGGAGGATAAGGGAAAGGAGGGGGAGAAAGGGGAAATCAACCACATGGATCAATATATAGCCCCCTCCCAGGGGGACAAAGAACAGAAAAGTCGGTGAAGGGTGACAGAGGATGATGCAAGATATGAAAATAATAATCTGTAACTTATCAAGGGTTCATGAGGGAGGGAGGGTGGGAGGGGGGGGGGATTAGGAGCTGATATCAAGGGCTCAAAAAGAAAGAAAATGCTTTGAAAATGATGATGGTAACATATGTACAAATGTGCTTGACACACTGGACGAATGTACAGATTGTGATAAGAAATATAAGAGCTCCCAATAAAAGTATTTAATTAAAAAGAGAGAAAAAGAAGGATTTCAAGGACAACACGTAGTGTTAGTTTGGAGTGAGGGAGTTTTTCTATAACTTAATTGTGGTCTTAGTTTCATAGCTGAATGCACTGGTCAGAACCTTTGGTGGTGGAATTGGAAATTGGTAAAACCCTGGTTGAAAACAACATGACGGTTCCTCATAAGACTGAAAACATAATAGAGCTGTGGAATGGCACAGCTCCTCTCCTCCGAAGGCCTCTGCCCCGCAGGCTCCAGAGCAGAGGCTGAAACAGAGACTTGCACACTAATGGTCGTTGCAGCAGTATTCACTAATGTCACAGGTAGAAACCATCTAAATGTCCACCAGGAGGTGAAAACATCAACAAAATGCGGCAAATACACAACATGGAATACAATTCAGCCCGTAGGAAAAATGGAGTCTTGATACATACATACATACTATAATGTAGATGGAGCTTAAAAGCTTAATGCTGAGGAAAGTGGCTCAATCACAAAAGGACAAATATTGCCTGGTCTTACTTATATAAAAGAACAAGAAAAAGCAAATATATAAAGATGAAAATTTACTAGTAGTTAGTAGGGGTGAGAGGGAGGGGAGAATAGGAGATTATTGCATATGTGGTACTGGTTTGGGTTCTCAATGGTAGAAAGGTATATTGTTTAAGGGTAGGGTTACATATCCAATTATTTTTACAAGCTATCAATAAATTTCACCCAGTAAAAAGTTGACTTTGTAACATTATGTGAAGGATAAATTTGCAATGGTAAAAATGTACACCAAACACCTGGAGTGATTTGTTTCCCTGACTCAGCGTTATGGTTTTATGGGAAGTCCCAATTTATTGGCCTAATTGCCTAGTCAGTGCCCCTAAGTTCTTCCACAGTGCATGAGATTTTAAGAGCTTGCAAGGGCCATATAAGACACAATTGGTCCCTACTCACCTATAGCAGGAGAAGGAGGAGTGTCGGGAAGAGGAGCAAGCATGGAATGGATGGCTAATTGGCTCAATAAATTGTCTCTTTTGCCATGAGACTAGAGGGACCAGATGGTCCCCAGCCACCATTACTGAGTATCTGATCAAAGAGACTTTGTGGAACAATACTCACACATGGAAACAAATGCAAGGTTGTATTTTGGCTCTTGTTTCCATTTATTTAACTTCAACCTGAATTTACATACATGCAATTGATGATTTGTCCACAGCCAGGCCTGGCCTCGATTTTGGCAGCTAATATTAAGCATCATTTTCTCTTCCCACAGATGTAGTCAATTGAATTCCTATGTATTCCATCTGGTGAGGTTCATTTTATAGTCACTGCTTGTGGTGTAGGAAAGAGGTATTTGCAATGAAGTTGATCTTGCAAAATTCTGTCATAAGAGCTCCATCTTTGTTTCTATCATGAAAGCCACATTTTCCAACTGTTGTTTCTTCCCTTTTTCCAACTTTTGCATTCCTGTCACCAATAAGTATCACTGCATTTTGATTGTATGTTTGATCAGTATCAGGCACAAAAAGTGATATTCAATTATTTCATCACTAGCCTTCTTGGTTAGTGTATAAATCTTTATGTTGTATATTCCTGTAGATATATAGATATTGTTCTATCATAGACAGCATTGTAGTTCGATATATATCTTGAACTGTTCATCTTGACAATGAGCATGACTCATGACTTCATTTCTCTTCAATTTGTCATCCCCGGGATAAGTCATGTGATTATCTGACTCAGCCTGGTCAGTGACAGTGCATTTCAGCTCACTAAGATTAGGCTATAAATCAACTAGGCGTTCCATTTCACTTTTTATGACATCCAATATTTCTGGGCTCGTTCTTGGTGCATTCCACATTCTAGTTATTAATGGAAGTTTGAAGGTGGTTCATCTCATCATGAGCCATGCCTCACCAGCCAATGAAGGTTACAAAGAACACCTTGTTATGGTTGACTCTACTTCGAGAAAGCAGCTCTTCCTCAGTCATGTTTCAATGCCTTCCAACGTGAGGGCTTAGCTTCTGGAACGACATCTACCAGTGTTCTCCCTTTACTCATAAAGCTTTTAGTGACTAATCCCACTGAAGTCAACAGAGTATTCCATTTTTGTGTCTGCTCTTAATCTGAAAGCACCACCCAAACTTTTCACCTTAAGCGACCCATAGCTTCCGGCCTCATAGCATCAAACCAAGCAGCACAGTGTGACAAACGTGAAGAAAGAAAAATGTGTTTGTCAAAATCTGTTCTCTTACCAGACTCTGTGCTACAGCCACGTAGCAGACATCCCTTGAGCACATGTTTTTAATTTCAGTGATATATCATAATATACTGTTTTAACATATACACATTTTTAAAATGCTTGCATTGTGGTATTTATATATGTCTGACAAAAACATTTGCCTTTTCAACATTTTTATATTTACCATCTCATGATGTTAATTGCATTCATTATGTGTACAACCATTACCATTATCCAATTGTAATTTTTTTCACCATTTTCTAAAATATATATATATATATTTAAACATTTTATTAGGGGCTCATACAGCTCTTATCACAATCCATGCATTCTAAAATATATTTTATGAGACAAGCATGGTTTTGATTTAAAGTGAAATCCCTACCACATGTAGTACTACCAAGGCTTTTAATTTCCTAGAGATAAAAAATCCATTGTCCAAATACTGTTTATGCATGACTGCTTGCCTGCATAAAGCAATTTCAAATATGTAACAGTTTTCTCCTCTGTAATGCAGCTGACAAGTTTGTTTTTTACATTAATGTATGACACAGTTCAATTTCTGATATATTCACAGAGCATTCAGATTAGAAAGACAGAACCTTAGCATTGATAATTCATTGGTAAAAACTTAGGTGACAGAAATAATTAAAATAAAAACAGAGAGCACAAAAGAAATATAGAACACCACCAAATCTACGTGTAACTGGAGTCCAAGAAGGAAAAGAGAAACTAAAGGACACAAAAATGTTTGATAAGATAATGACTTGTTTCCTAAACTTAATGAAAGACATAAATGCACTGTTGCAATAAGCTGAACAAATGCTAATCAAAGAATACAAACAGAGCTACAGGGAAAAACACTAAGCACACATTGTAAAATTTCTAAATAACAAAGAGAAAATCATATAAAATTCTAGAGAAATGAAATCAGAAATAATGGGGCAGTAATTGGAAAGTGGAATACCAACTGAGATTTTGCTGATTGGATACCAGTGCCACCCACTGAAGAAAGTCAAGTTGGAATGGATAAGACCTCAGGTCAGTTTTGATTCACCTGGTTTCCTTTGTGACTTCCACATGGTGATGTCACCAAGGCTGTTGACTATATGGACCTGGGGTGAGAGTGGAAACATCAAGCTAGATGCGTCATTTGGAACCATGTGAAGCGATGAGAGGAAAACTAAGTAGTTCACATTTTCAGCCTCATGGAGCCATGAGCTGTTAGTAAGAGAAGAGAGCCGTTAGCTGAAATGAACAACAAAAAAGGCTTCCTACAAAAGATGGGCCATATAGGAGCCATGGAGATTTAGGGGAAACCTGTACATATGAAAAATAATTATGTGTATTCAGTAGTGAAGTTGTTATAACAGGAGAATTCTGACAGCAGGCACACCTGAGAGGAGTGGGCAGGAGACAGAGGTGTTTGTTTACCTCATTATCTCTTTGTGGAAAAAAGCTCAAGATTCATTTCATTTTCAAATGGCACGATGTTGTATGAGGTTATTTAATCTTCCTTTAAACAAACAAACAAACCAAAATGGAACAGAAGGTAAATACCATAAACATAAGCTGGAGAAAACCCAGGAAGGTAATCTGTTATGCTGTAGCAGAAAGTGTCAGCCCCATCTTCCCTAGTTCTGTTAGGCGACAGGTGCTGGGGTACCGCACCTGCAGACGACACCCTCCCCCTCCCGCGCAGGCAGGGGAAAAACTCCGCCCTTACAAGTGGAGATGATTTCTCAGACCCCAGATCCTGTTATGTTGTGCTTTGTCTTGTATTTCTTTGCTTGGCTTTGTTTTTAATCAAGTGTTACTTGCCAGGATACTAAGATCCCAACATTGTTCACAGTGGACCCAATTTTTGTTGTAATTCTCTTCCCATTTCTGGTGTCTTGTTGAAGCAGGCCCTCAACCCTGATGTGCAGGCCACAGGGCACTGGTGACCCCTAGATCTTCTCCCTCTCTCTACTCCCATAACAAATATCTTCAGCTCCCAATAGCCTGGAATGTTTACTTCATAATTTTACTGCATATGTCATCTCTTGGACTTCATTTTTCAGAGTAAGTCAAACTGGGTTTGGTATTAACCCTAGCATGGACTACAGGAGGTTCTGCCTCACTACTAACCACCCTTACCATGATGGGGTGCTGTCATTTATATTCTTCATTTTAGGATCTAAGAGCAGCTTTTCAGCCAAGGTGCTGGCACCAACTTCTTTTCCTTATTCCTTGCTCAACTTACTGTCATCTCTGTCATCTGTTCCTGGGTGCCTACGATTTATGACTGATTGTAAGACACTAATCCATAAACCTGGAAGTTGCTCAAAAATCTATTGATTCTTTGGTTCAACATGTATTTGCTGACTGAAGCCCGTGGGATCTTCAGATTTAGCAACAACAAAACCAAATGGACAAATCCTCTGAGCTCAGAGGATAACAGTGTAGTGAAGATTGAAACAAATGGAAACAGACAATAAATAGGAAACATTGTGTAAAATGCTATCAAGTGTTATGAAGAAGCATAAAGCAGATGAAGGAGAAAGAATCCCCCCAAATGGTAACAGATGCACTATGTTTTCAGTGTTTAATAACACAATTTCATATAATGATGCTGTAGCAGGGCTCTGAAGGAAATGAGTGGCTAAGACATAAGAAAATCTAAGGCGTGCCTATTCCAAGTGAAAGCAACTACAAAGGAAAGATCCTGGAGGGGTAGCATGCCCAGTGTGTTCCATCAAATAGCAAGGAAGCGCGAGACAATGGGGCTGAGAGCCCAGAGGGAATGTGTTGGAAGATCAGCCCAGTGAAACCCAGGGGAAAATCGTGTAATGCTGGTAGGTTTTCAGTCAGGGTGCCCTGGAAACCACTGCAGAGTGTGGTCAGATGAATGGTGCCATGAATCACTGCACGCTGGTTTTCTGGTTAGACTCGACCGTACTGAGGAGGGAAGGGCAGAAACCCTGAACGCTTTAGAGGCCATTGTAATCATCCACATGAGAAATCGTGGAAGCTTGGTCGGGGTGGTGTCAATGGAATCATCAGATGGTTCAGACATTTAATTTTTTTGCAGATTGAGCCAGTGCTGTTTCAATAGTCCCATTCCCCCCACCATTTTTATTGGCATACAATTTTCATATCATATAATTGAATATATCAATCGCTCAATTGTATCAAGGGGAATTGTACAATCAGAACCACATCTGTCTAAACCCCCACTCCCCCACCCTTGGTCAAATCACCTTTAAAATGAGTTTTTCAATCACTATCAGTTCTAATACTCCCTCCTGCCTTCATTATTTACTTTCCATGCCTATCACCCATCGCTCACCCCTGCCTTCCTATAACCCTTGTATCAGTTATTATCAATACCTCAATATTCAAGAACCAACTCATAATTCAAGTGCACTGATTCTTCTTCAGTCTTCCTTATTCAATGTTCAATTTCCACATGTCTGTAAGGCAATTGAAAATACGACAGATTTATGTCAGGCACGCTTTAGGCCTTACTTTTCAATACTCTAAAGAGGTCTTGTGCAGCAGATTAACTCAACACAATACATCCCTTGATCTCTTGCCTGCTGCTTCCATGAACACTGATTGTGGATTCAAACAAGACAAAATTCTTGACAATATTTCCTCCATTTATCATGTTAGCTACTGGTCCAGTTGTGAAGAATTTGGCTTTTCTCTACACTGAGCTGCAATCTTTGATCTTCATCAGCAAGTGCTTTAAGTCCTCCTCACTTTCAGCAAGAAAAGTTGTGTCATCAGCATATCCATAGCTAATACGTCTTACTCCAATTCTGGTGGCATATACTTCTTCATATAATCCAGTTTCTCTGACCATTTGCTCAGGATACAGATTGAATAAGTATGGTGACAAGCTGCAACCCTAATGCACATCTTTCCTCATTTTTGAGCCATGCAGTATAACCTTGTTCTGTTCTAACAACTGCCTCTCGGTCCATGTGCAGTTTGCACGTGAGCACAATGTAAAGGCGAGCTATCATTTGTTATGGCCCACACAGTTGAATGAGTTAGCATAGTCAATGAAAAAGTTGACATCTTTCTGATTTTCTCAGCTTTCAGCCAAGATTCATCTAATATCAGCAATGATGTCTCCTGTTCAATGTCTTTTTCTGAATCTAAACTAAACTCCTGGGAGCTCCCTGTCAATGTCCTGCTACAGCCATTGTTGGATGATCTTCAGAACAATTCTACTTGCATGTGATAGCAATGATATCATTCTGTTACTTGAGCCTTCTGTTGGGCCATCTGATTTTCAACGGGGACAGATGTGGATCTCTTCCAGTAATAGCGGTCTTCCAAATTTCCTGGAAGCCAAAGACTTCGTCCAGTGCTTCATCGGCTTGTGGAAAGATTTCACTTGGTATTTCAGCAATTCCTGGAGCTTGTCTTTTCTGATGCTTTTGGTGCAGTTGGCCTCCCTTCAGCACCATTGGTTCTAGCTCCTAGGCTACCTGAAATGCTGGAATGTCGACTAGTTACTTTGGATACTGCAGCCCTGAGTATTCTTCCCACCTTCTTTTGATGCTTCCTGAATCAGTTGATATTTTTCCCATAGGATTTAAAATATTGTAACTAGAGACTTGATTTTTTTCCTTTAGTCCTTTCAGTTTAAAGCATGCTAAGCATGTTCCTCTTTTTGGTTTTCTTAACTCCAAGTCTTGCACATTTCATTATAATATTCACTTCTTCTCAAGCTGCCCTTTGAACATGTCTGTTCAACTCTTGGACTTCATTTCTTCCATTCCTACTCTTCAGGTCTTCTGTCATGAGTGTTCAATGCTTCAAAGTATTTCTTAAGCAGTTTTCAAAATTCAGGTGGGATAGACTCAAGGATGCATTTGGGCTCTATTGAGCCAACAGTACTCTCCAAATGACTGATAGAAAAACAAGTGTCTAAAATGGCTCAGCTGTAGATCTTTAGCTTGGACAACTGGAAGGCTAGATTAAGGATGAATTATAATTTATTGAGATGGTAAAGATTATATCTGAAGAGAGAAATTCTGTGTGTGTGTGTGTGTGTGTGTGTGTGAAAGATGGGGTGAGGAGTTTGAACATGTTAATTCGTGAAGCTCAGAAAATATCCAAAAGGAATACAAAGTAGAGAGTTAGATGTATAAATCTGGACATCCTGAGTTGGATCCAAATATAAATTTGGAATTTACTGGTGTCTTAATGGAGATCTTGGATGCAAAGGACTTGCATGTTGGGCAGTTTGGCAGGTGATTGGGCCTTCCAGTCCACCCAGAGATGTCTCAGAAGAAAAGCCTGGCTGTCTACTTCTGAAAATATGGTCATTGAGAAACCTATGTAGCATAATTTATTCTGACACTCATGAATCACTATGCACTTTAATCACCTACATAGCTACTGGTAGTAGTTAAAGCAATACAACTTTAGAAAAATACAAAGGAGTTATATAATAGAGAAAAGACAAAAATTAAAGGCTGATACTTGACTTCCTCTAAAATTCAGAACTGCTTTGAGGGCTGCTATGGGGATAAATACAGGCTGAAGTGCTTGGGGCTCTTGACCCACAGACCTGCTTCCAAATTAAATCAACCTCACTGTGTGTGTGTAGTACAGGGTAATATTACTACACACATTGGACCCAACCTATTTGTTTTCAAGTGCAACTTGCACCAACAGAAAGCTTTATGACCTTGGACAAACTAGTGTCTTGGTTTTTCCATCTATAGAGATAATACTATCTTCCCAAGTTCATAGAAATTTCATGGGAAATGAATTAAATATCCAAAACAATTCTAAACACCAAATATTCACTATAAAATGCTATGCATTTAATATCTTGGGATAATAAGATTTCATTTAAATAGAGAGGTTGACTGCTAAAAAGTTGGTTTATTAAGCATTATAGAGTCTTATAAGCAAAAGTTTAAAAAGAGAGAAAGAAATAAGGGGATGGAGGCAAAATATTGCACAAACACCATTATGCATTAACCTTTGAAGACCAAATAGAAATTCTTAATACTATGATTAAACATCACACAATAATGTAAAGCAGGAAAATTTTTCCTTAATTGTATGCATTTGGCCCAAGATTATACATTCAAAGTAGAATTATAAATCAAATACAGGATTATTTAAGTAAAAATTTTGGCTCTTTTCAACAATATGCTCATTTATAAAACAAATATTTTTTCTTTCTCATCAAACTGCAATGTGCAATCAACTCAAACTTTCTTAAGCAATGAGCACTTGATGAGGCCCAAGGACTGTAGTCTTCAATATGGATTACAACTCAACATACAGGATATCTATCACCTTCACAACTGGACCAATGTCAACCTTCTGATAAGTGGAGAACAGGGTGAAGTCAAATGTTTCATTTTGCTTGGGTTCACAATTAATGCTCATGGCAGCGGCAGTAGCGGGGAAGTCAGACAATGCACGCAATGGGCAGATATGCTGCACAAACCCTCTCTAAAGTGTTGCAGAAGATGTCTCTATGAGGACGAAGGGGCCTGCACCAAGCCACGTTATTTCAATTGCCTCCTATGCATGTGAAGCCACTGTGATGCATTGAATTGTGGTACTGGTGCAGAGTCTGAAAGTAGTGCAGACTTCCAGAAGAGCAAACAAATCGGTCTTGGGAGAGGTGCAGCCAGAATGCTCCTTAGAAGTGGGGATGTTGAGACTTTGTCTCACATACATGGGACACGTTATCAGAAGAGGCCTGTCCTTGGAAAGACATCCTGGTTGGTAAAGTAGAAAGTCAGGGGAAAATAGGAAGACTGTCAGGAGATGAATTTATACAGTGACTGTAGCAATTGTCTCAGACTTTACAATGATTGCAATGATGGGGCATGACCAGGAAGTGTTTCATTCTGTTTGTTGTATAAGGGTGCTATGAGTCAACATCAACTGCACGGCACCAAACAACAATAACATCCTTCTTATCAGGCTCAATCTGCTGATTTACCTAATTTAATATGGAAATACCAATGAATCTTAACTTTTTCCTCAGACCTGCAGTGAAGTAGACATAGTGACTATAGCAATGGGCTCAAACATAACAAGCATTCTGAGAATGGCACAGTACCCACCAATGTTCCCTCTATTGTTTATCGGGTCATTGTGAGTCTCTCTCAGTGAGGCTGCACCAGACAACAACCATAAGAGATTTAGAAACTAGAACCAGTTGCAAATATTTAGGTAGTTGAATTAAAATTCATAAATAAATACAATTGGAAAAGCTTCTGGTCTCCTGTACATGACAAAAAGATCTTTTGCCATTTTAGGTAGGAACTTATTTGAAAAGTTTTAGTTAAAGAAGTAAATTTTCACCTGTAGAAAGACTGCCAATTATATGATTACTGTTTAAAACCTCTAAAGTAAAGTAAACAACAGTAGCATATTTTTACACAGAACTCGAAAACTTCGATTTAGCCATTGAGAACGTCTTCTTCACACAGATTTTCATCATCTTTTTCAGTTCCAGGGGACTTGAATGACAAATGAGCAAGGTGTTCCTATCTTGTAACTAGGAGGTATTTTATCACATTGATATTCAGTATTGTAACCTATTTTTTGCTAGACTGCTAATTAATATTTGCATTGGTTATAGAATTAACTTATCTTTCAGATTATTTCCTATTCAAAGCTTGCTTCTAAGTGAACAAGATTTTTATATAAAAGCCAACTTTGTTTAGCTTGATTTTATTAATGGCATTAAAAGGTACCTGTTTTTGCTAGACTCTTACAGGTATTTGTATACTTTATATCATGTAAACTACACTGTAGTTTGTGTGACAGAAAGAAATACTGCCCGGTACTGTGCCAGACTCAAAATGTTTGCTATATTTGGGTCCATTTTTACAGTCCCTTTGTCAGTCTGTCTCATTCAATGTCTTCCTCTTTCACTGACCCACTCACTGCCTTAAGCTTGATGTCCAGACCCTGGCACCTCCTAACAACTATCAAAGTACATGGGACAAAGTCTCTCCATCCTCCCTTCTAAGGAGTACTACGGCTCAGTCTTCAATATCGCTTCAATGTCTGAACCGTCTGATGATTCCATTGACACCACCCTGACCAAGCTTCCACGATCTCTCATGTGGATGATTACAATGGCCTCTAAAGCGTTCAGGGTTTCTGCCCTTCCCTCCTCAGTACGGTCGAGTCTAACCAGAAAACCAGCGTGCAGTGATTCATGGCACCATTCATCTGACCACACTCTGCAGTGGTTTCCAGGGTACCCTGACTGAAAACCTACCAGCATTACACGATTTTCCCCTGGGTTTCACTGGGCTGATCTTCCAACACATTCCCTCTGGGCTCTCAGCCCCATTGTCTCGCGCTTCCTTGCTATTTGATGGAACACACTGGGCATGCTACCCCTCCAGGATCTTTCCTTTGTAGTTGCTTTCACTTGGAATAGGCACGCCTTAGATTTTCTTATGTCTTAGCCACTCATTTCCTTCAGAGCCCTGCTACAGCATCATTATATGAAATTGTGTTATTAAACACTGAAAACATAGTGCATCTGTTACCATTTGGGGGGATTCTTTCTCCTTCATCTGCTTTATGCTTCTTCATAACACTTGATAGCATTTTACACAATGTTTCCTATTTATTGTCTGTTTCCATTTGTTTCAATCTTCACTACACTGTTATCCTCTGAGCTCAGAGGATTTGTCTATTTGGTTTTGTTGTTGCTGAATCTGAAGATCCCATAGATGTGGGATCCAGCCCACATGAGCATGGGTCTTATGGGGTGCTTATTTAATTGAAGCGAAGAAATTAAGAGACAGATGAAAGTTTTGGGCTGCTCACCACCATGGTATCTGTAACTAGGCCCAGGAGAGAGATAAAATGTATTTTAACATCAACTCTGATCATAGATTAGGGATGTGAACACCTTTCATATCATGCAGAATGCATTGGAAAATAGATGATGGCAGATATAGTTGATTTAACCCTTTATCATTTGATCTCCCCTCTGATCCAGTTTAAGTTTATTCTAGTGTTTGTTTTCTGATTTCTTTTTAATTGAGATTTTATTTGTATTGCTTTGCTATTGTTGTTATTTTTGTTTGTTTTCTTATATTTTTCTGTATGTGAAATTCAGTATAAGTAAGTCTATAGAGACAGTAACTGGATGAATGGCTCCTTCTGCTCTGGCAAGGGAGGTTGTGGGAAAATTAGGAGCTAATGACAATGAGTACAAGAACAAAGAAACTGTTCTAAAACCCATGTGGTGATTATTGTCAAATTCTTGATTAACTATTGAATTGCTTGCCATGTGAATTACATACCAATAAAAGTGAATTACATGCAATAAAATTGCATGCCATGTGAATTACATGCCAAATAATTATTTGATTTTAAGAAATAACTTTCTCTGAAACATATATGTGTCCCTACCCCACCTCTGGACTTCATTGTGATTGACATTTTGGGTGAACTCTCCATTCATATCTTTTGCCCACTTATTTATTTGATTATTTGTTATTTTCTTATTGAGGTGTTGCCGAATTCTACAGGCCTTAGTAATTAGTAATTTAGTCATTAGTTCCTTGTTTGTTATGTCAATTCTAAAAAAGCATTCCCAGTCCGTGAGCTCTCTTTTTACTCTTTAGATGAAGTCTTTTGGTGCGCATAGTGTTTTATTTTAAGTAGGTCTCAGTCATCTATTTTGTCTCTTACTGTGTGTACTTTATTATACTTGATAGTATGTGTATGCCTTGCAATAGGGGTTTTAAGTTTTCCCGATATTCTCGTAGATGATCTTTGTAGCTCTGGCATTTATAATTAGGTGTATAATCCATCTTGAGTTTATATTTAAGTATAGGGTAAGGTGTCAGTCCTGTTTCATTCCTTCTGCACTTACAGATTCTGTTTTGCAAGCTCCATTAGTTGAAAAGGCTATCTTTCTCATTTAATGTTTTTTTTTTGAACCTTTGTCAAAAACCAATTGCATGTATGTAAATACATTTATATCTATGCACCTGTCGTTGTTCCAGTTCCAGACTGTTTTGACTATTGTGGCTATGTAACAGTTTTTATAGCAAGGTAGTGTGAGGTCGCCTCCTTTGTTCTTCGTTATAAGGAGTACTTGGCTTATACTTGGTTTAGGCCTCTTCCATCTCCATATTTACTTTGTCCATTTCTTTACAATATGAGGGGTGTAGTTGGACAGGACTTGCATAATACTGATAGATTGCTTGATGTGGACATCTATTGTCTCTGCAACTCAGGGAGGGTATGATCAATTTGCGCGTCTTTCACTGGAGATGTTATGTCATAATGCTTGTCTTCTGTTTCTATTGTTTCTATAAGTATGATGCAGTTTCCATTCTCTTCTTTTCTTGCGTTATTTTCCTCGAAGTCTATTTTATCAGAGATTAATGTGCTACTCCTGCTTTTTTATTGTTCCAGTTGACTGGTAAATTTTTCTCCATCCTTTGATTTTTAGTCTATTTTTGTTTTTGAATTTAAGGTTGTCTCTTTTATGCAGCATAAAGATAGATCTTATTTCCTAATCCAGTCTGCTACTCTCTGTCTCTTTATTAGTACATTTAATCCAATGGCATTCAGTGTTGTCATTGATATGTGAGTTTATTGCTGTCATTTTCCTGTGTTTGTGTTTGGTTTGGGTTGTTTCTGAGTTGTGGTTTCAGTAGTATGTTTGCTCCTCCTCTAATTCTGTGTTATTTTGAGTGCAGCTTTCATTTTATTGCTTTCTTGGTGTGGTGTCCTGTATGATGTTCTCAAGATTGTCGTTGATTCACTGCCGATAGTGACCCCATTAATAGTTTTGGTAATGCTGGTCTTGTTTTTATAAACTTTTCCAATTTTTATTTGTCTGGAAATACTTTTATGTCTTATCCTTCACCTTTGAAGGATAATTTTATTGGATATAAAACGCTTGGGTGGCAGTTTTTTCTTTTCAGAATTTGATATGTATGGTTCCATTGTCTTATTGCCTAAATCGATTTTGCTGAGAAATCCAAGCTTATTCTTATGAATTTTCTGTTGAATGTTCAGGTGACTATTCTTTTTGCCCTAACTCTCAGGATTCTACCCATTTATACTGGACCTCTATTCAAGTACTCCCTCAATGCATGAACACTTTTTTTTTTTGTTAAACTGGCATTCCATGATGCTCACCTTACTGACACAATCACTGAAGATAAAGCGGGTGCATAAATAAACAAATGTGGTGAAGAAAGCCGATGGTGCCCAGCTATCAAAAGATAAAGTGTCTGGGGTTTTAAAGGCTTGAAGATAAACAAGCAGCCATCTAGCTGAGAAGCAACAAAGCCCACATGGTAGAAGCACACCAGCTTGTGTGATCATAAGGTATCAGTAGGATCAGATATCAGGCATCAAAGACCCAGAACAAAAAATCATATCATTGTGAATGAGGGGGAGTGCAGAGTGGAGACCCAAAGCCCATCTGTAGGCGACTGGGCATCCCCTTACAGAGGGTAGTGAGAAGGAGATGAGCCAGTCAGGGTGCAGTATAGCACCAATGAAGCATACAACTTTCCTCTACTTCTTTAATGCTTCCTCCCTCCCACTATCATGTTCCCAATTCTGCCTTACATATCTGACTAGACCAGAGGATGTACACAGGTACATATCGGAACTGGAAACACAGGGAATCCAGGACAGCTAAACCTCTCAGGTCCAATAATGAGAGTAACAAGACCAGGAAGGTAAGGGGAAGCGGGGGGAGAAAGGGGGGAGTGATCATAAGGGGCTACATGTAACCCCCTCCCTGGAGGACATACAATAGAAAAGTGGGTCAAGAGAGACATTGGACAGTGTAAGACATGATAAAATAATAATTTATAAATTATCAAGGGTTCATGAGGTGGAGGGGGATTGGGAGGGAGTGGTAAAATGAGAAGCTGATATCAAGGGCTCAAGTAGAAAGCAAATATTTTGAAAATGATGATGACAACAAATGTACAAATGTGCTTGACACAATGGATCTATGTATGGATTGTGATAAGAGTTGTATGAGCCCCCAATAAAATTATTTTTTAATTCTATCCTTTCACTTGTAATTGGAGAATTTGACTGTGATATAGGGGAGTCTCTCCTGTTTGGTATTCTCTCAGCTTCTTGAATAATTATTTCTCCTCTGTGATATTGGGAAATTTTTCTTCCATGATTTCTTTCCATTTTTCAGTACATTTTTGTTTGTTTGTTTCTACTTGATCTGGGATACCAATGAGATGTAGATTGTTTCTTTTGACAGTGTCCCACATAATTTTCAGGTTTTCTCTGGGTCCCTTTGTTTTTTGTTGATTATTTCTCTCATAGGTTGTAAACAGAGTGATTTTCTTCAAGCTCACTGATTTCAAATTTCTATTAATTCCATTCTATTACTCAGATCATTTACCATGTTGCCTGACTCATATCTTATTGCTTATCTTCTGGGATTTCTTTTGTTGCAAAAAATCTGGTTTTCCAATTCTTTCCATTGTTCTCATGGATGGTCTCCACATCTCCTGAATGAATCTGAATATCATTCTTTTGAATTTTATTTCTGATTGTTCCAATAATCTCTTTTTCAGAGTATGGTATATTATTTGGATGAATTTCATTTCTTTGCATTTTTTTGTGTCTAATTTTATTTTGGGGGTGTGTGTGTGCTGGCAGTGGTAATACATTGTGCCATTGAATGGTGTTTCCATGGCGTCATAGGGAAGTTCTTACTAGTGTGTGAGTTACAGGATCATTTAGAGGAAGTCGACTCCCAATAGTGATGTGAGTGAAGTCTAATAGCAGCCAGAAAACATACAATGAGGAAATGGAGGTAAAGAGTGAGATATCGGCAAGTGAGAAGTTGAAGGGATCATGATAGAGAATAAAATAAAAGTAGTAATAATAGTAAGGGGTCACCTGAATAAACCAAAATAATTGAAAAAGTAGTGGGAAAATATATTTCAAGAATGGTAGTAAGAATTAATAGGTATTGTACTAATAGAGTTCACGAGGAAAAGGAGAGATCAGAAAGGGATCATGGATGGAGCAGAAGAAAAGTATAAACAAATAATGAGACCAGGAGAGAGAGAGTACTGACTGGTGGTTTTGAACTGCTGACCTTTCAGATTGCAGCCTAACATATAATCACTACACCAACAGAGCTGTATATCTATATGAATATGTGTGTGGGAATTAAAGCAGAAAAGAGAAAAAGAGGGAAAATAGAAAAGGCGGAATATACAAGAAGAAAGAATGCGACGTGAAGAAAAGGGTACGTGTACACGGGAGAGAGGGAAAGACAAAGGAGCTGGGGAGGTGCGGGTGTGGCCGCTGGGCTTGTTGCTACAGCCCCATGAAAGTGAGCACACCTGGGAATTCAGGGCAAATGGAATAAACCTTTGTTTGAAAAAAATAATAATCCTGGTTTGGGTTGGTGTGCTCAGATTTCTGTGCCTCCCTCTTGTGTTTGTCAGGGAAGTGTGTGTATTTGCAGAAAATTGTATCATGGGAAGAAGAAGTAGAAAAGAGTTAGGGGGAAAACATTCAAATAGAGGGAAAACACAAAAATCTAAGAAAATGCAATAATTTAAGAAACAAAAGCACACCATTTGGTTGGGAGTTCCAATTCCTTTGACTTTGTTGTTGATATATGTTCAACACTGGGGGGAGGAGGGGTATCTAGGGGGAAGGGTTCCAAAAGCCAGAGCAAGAAGGAAGGAAAAATGGTGGAAAACAGTGTTCAGGTGGTGAGGCCATCTTCCCAAGCTGCCCACACAGTCTGCTATTCACACAGGGCGCCAGAAGCCAAATAGGTAAGAGATTTGATGTGGTGGGCCATACCAGGGTCACAAAGGGGAATGCACAGAAGTGGCGAGGGCTGCCAGCTAACGGTGAAGGAGTCCGTCACAGTCAGGCACTGCTAACCTCCAACTTAACCAAAGTTAAGAAATTTGGTGTGCTTGGTTTTTCAGTTGCTCTTCCAACTTCCAGGGAGCATGGGGTTGCCCTCCCAGTGGGGCCTCTCCAGTGGTTGCTGAGATCTTCCCACACTCGTTACCTGGTGGCCACATTCCCCCAAGTCTCGCCTGCGATCTTTGCTCCTCGGCAGTAAGTCCCTCTTCAAGTCATCTTCACTTGCAGCAAGCTAGGGTGTGTTACCTGCATATTGCAGGGGGGGTTATGAGTCTTCCTCCTATCGTGATGCTTAATTTTTCTAAATATAGTCCAGCTCCTAATATTATTTGCTTCGCAGAGACATAGTAAATATCATGAAAGAATACAACCCTGACATACACATTGATTTTTAAACCACACAGGAACCCCTTGATCTGTTCAAATGACCATCTCTTGGTTCATGTGGTTTCTGCATGAACAGAATAAAGTGCTCTAGAAATCTGATTCTTTGAACTGCTATCATAATATGTTGTAATTCAACAAATACCTTTGCACAGACAGTAAAAGAGACAAACATCATTCTGTTAGTCTCTGATTTCAGCCAAAATCCATCTCACATCTTCCATGATCTCCCTCACTCCATAACTTCTTCTGAATTTGGTTCTGATTTGATACCCCCTGTCCTTTTTGGATTATCCTCAGCAAAAAAAAAAAATTTATTTGCATGTAGTATTGATATATTTTAATGTTGTCTTTATTCTGTTGGATCACCTATCGTTGAGATGGACACAAACATGTATCTCTTCCAATGGTCTGGTCAGGTAGCTGTCTTCAAAATTTCTTGCTATAGACAAGTGAATGTTTCCAGTGTTATATTCATTTGTTAAGACATTTTAATTGGTATGACATCAATTCTTGAAGTCTTGCTTTTTTTCCAGTGCCTTCAGTACATCTTGGACTTCTTCATCAGCTCTTGATCATATGCTACCTTCTGAACATTCTGAAGTGTTTGAATGTCAATCAGTTCTCTTTGGTACAATGTCTCCTGTATGGTAATTTAATCTTCTTTTGGGGTGTCCTGTGCCATTCAGTATTTTTCAATATTCAGCATTTAGAATATTTGAAGTAAAGTTCATGGGTTATGAGTCAGAGTGCCTACCACACAGTTGGCAGTTCAAAACAGAGAAGTCTGAGGCTTTCTATTCCAGTCAATATTGACAGTCTCTGAACCCACAGGAGCAGCTCTTCTCTGTTCTGTAGAATCACTACGGTTTAGAATCACCTCTGGGGCAGAGTTTGGTTGATAATTCTTCAATATGGCAGCTGAGGCTTTCCTCGTCTTCGGTTCTTTCAACTCGAGATATACCTCCCTCTTTGATCTTCTCCAGATTCTTGTAAATGGTGCAAATTTCATTGCTATAATTCGCATTGTCTTCTAGAATCACCTTTTGAAACCTTCTGTTCAAATCTTTGTACTCCCATCATTTCATTCATTCCGTAGCAAGTTTCAGAGATTTTTCTGACCTTTACTTTTGGTCTTTTATCTCTTTCCTGTCTTTTAAATGAACTTCTACTTTCTTCCTGTGGTTCTTTAATTTCATCCCACGACTCCTCAGGTCACGAGAGTTAAATGCTTCTGGTATATTCCTGAAATGCTCTATAATTAATCAAAATCAATAATGTCGTTGCATTTCATTTATTCTATTCCAATTCACAGTGGCCCTATAGGACAGACTAGAACTGCCTCTCTGTCTTTACAGGTGTAGACAGACATCAGGTGTTTGTTTGTTTGTTTGTTTGTTTGTTTGTTTGTTTGTTTGTTTCCTGGATGTGCCACTGGTGGGTTTAAACTACTAACCTCTCTGTTATGAATTGGGAACTTAACAGTTTAACTACCAGGGATCCTTAAGATAGACAATAGTGTGCCTATCTTACAGTTTACTTAGCTAAAAATCAAGAGGTTACCATATATAATTTACTCAAGAATATGTAACTGGTGATGGTTTTAACTGAGATTCAACTATCTTTGTGTATCAGAAACCAAAGAGACCCCTTAAACTATTATTCTATCTTAATCAAGGTAAGGAACATTCAGTAAAAAGTGAAATATAAATCAATTCAAAATCCAAATTAGGAATGGCCTCAACAAATATTTTATATCAATATAATTCTTCTTTCCAAGAAACAAAAAAATTGATATTCAAAATCAAATGTTTTAATGGGACATTACATATGAAAGATCAATGTTACAGATGATAAAATCAGCACATAAAATGTGATCATAAATAACTGATTAATTCATCCTTGGACCTGAACCAGTTAGTAAATAATCCAAATGGAATTGTTCAAGAATATGAATTGCATCCTCTAATGTTGCTCTGTGGCAGCAAGGCAGATTTTTCCACAAAATAAAGATACAGTAAAATATATATAAGCCTATATCCTATTATTCTATTAATTAGAACATTGTTGAGGGACTTTCTAAATCAAGAGGATTCATAATTTTTCAGGGAACCTAAAAAATACTTCCTTCCAATCCTCAGAATGCTGGAAATGTTTCATGCCTTCATAGCCCATGGTGAAATATTCATTAAATACTTTTTGAATAAAATAATATCCCGATTCTAACTTAAAACCCAAGTACTATGTTTGGGTATAATATCGTCCCCTGGCTCCAGGCTTATGATTTTGTCTGTCTCAGTCTCTTCTTGGGTAATGGTAGGCAAAGCACAGATTGACCAAACTCAAGATAGAGGCAAGTAAGTAGGAGTTAAGGTGGATCTGTACCCACACAAGTTGGCAGGCACAGTTAGACATCATAAATTCGATATTGTGAACTTGATAAAATCAGAAAGCCTGTTTGTTTAATCTACTAAAATATACTGAAAACATATATAGTGTGTTCAATGTTGAGGGACTCAATTGACTTTTGTTTCATGGATGTTGATGTGGTGCCAAAGTCAAAACCAGGGTAAGAATAACAGAGCCATTCAATCAAAATCCCAAACGAGATGCCCTGCCCAGGGTGAACATGACAACCAGGTGCTAAACCAGGAAGTCAGTAAAGAGAACTTGGGAGTGAGTGACTAAGCAACTGACTTTGTGGACTGCAGCCCCAAGTGCAACCCACTCTACTACCAGCGCCCCCAAATCACACAGCCCGAATTGATGCCAAATTGAGGACTAGAAAGTACAGTTTATTCATATGCTTAAGAAAAGAAGGGGGCTGATGCAAGGGGCTTAAGTGGAAAGCAAATGCCTTGAGAATGATTGGGGCAGGGAATGTATGGATGTGCTTTATACAATTGATGTATGTATATGTATGGATGGTGATAAGAGTTGTATGAGTCCCTAATAAAATGTAAAAAAAGAAAAGAGGAGAAAAAAATGATTAGGGCAAAGACAGTACAGATGTGCTTTATACAATTGATGTATGTATATGTATGAACTGTGATAAGAATTGTATGAGCCCCTAATAAATTGTTAAAATTAAAAAAATAATAAATAAATAAATAAGGAAAAAAATTATTCTTTGATATAAAGTTCTCCCTTACACACAAAAAAGAAAAGAAAAGAAGGGGGGTTTGATGAGTTTCTAGCCAATAATTGCCACAATACTTGAATTTATCTTCAGTTTTCTTTCTAACAGACCACTAGAATGCACACACACACCTGTGAAGCAACTGTGGAGAGAAAGTAGACCACAATTGAATATATGTTATAAAATATTAAGCATTGTTGTGCATGTTGGTCAATGACATTAATGATACTTGAAAGGCCTTACCTTGGGATCAAACCCTTGGAACTACAGATGAATCATCTGAGGCTCTAAGGTGAATGGTTATCAGGACACTGAAAGGCCCTCACTCTCTAGTTGTACAGTCTGGACATTTTTGTAACTCTGTAGCATTTAGGTTGCGTTTGTACCTGTTTTGTAGAATGGAAGGATTGTATTAAATAAACACAGGATTAGAAAAGAAGAAAAAAAGACCCAGGTCTCTTGGTATCCGAAGTTCTTGGGCGTCTTGCTCCGCAGGCACCTAATGGCTGCTACTGGAGCTTCCAAATGTGTCCCCTTAAATTGTATCGTGTGGAATGTTTGCTCAGTTTTGCTTTCAATTGGTGATTACCCACTCAAAAATAACTGTTGGTAGTTTTGATATAATTCACTCATTTTCTAGAAGACCTTCCCTCAGTTAGGCTGGAAAAAGATTTGCTACTTTGCAGCAAACTGTTTCCCTCACACAAGAATACCTTTGTCTTCTGCTTGGTGTCACTGTGGGATACACACCGGACTGCCAACAGCAATGTCAATGGTTCAAAACCACCAGTCACACTGAGAGACACAGATTAGGTGGAGTGTTCTGTAAAGACTTACAGAACTGAATATGGTGAGAATCGTACAACTCTTCTTGATATGATTTGAAGTATTGGATTGCATGGCATGTGGATGAAGTGCTAATAAAACTGCTGCAGTTTTGTTTTGATTTTATAGTTTTACAGTCTTGGGAAACCTGCACAAGGTTGCTCAGGGTCAGAATTGGTTCTGTGGTAGGGGTCTGGCTTCGCTGGGTAATCTGGAACACACATGGGTGCCAGAGCCACTCATCTTTGAGAAGGCTCCTCTCTGGGTGACTGCCAAGATAACATAAAATACGTAACGCTAACATCAGCCCCCCAAAGGGCAGTAACTAGATGCACGATGCAACAGTAGCCAGCGACCTGCGTGTCTTATACACTCTCTCCTGGGTAGACACACAGGTCACAAGGAAGCCTCTCAAGTCTCTGGGTGGTCCGTCACCAGCCAGGGGCTGGGTAAATACCAAAGCCCTGAGCGGCGACAACCATGGAGATGATCAATACACAAAGATGAGATGGCACGGATCTATTGACCTTTCAGAAGTGAACTTTGAAGCGATTTCTTAAACAATAAGAAAAATAAACAATAATGTAAACAACTCGAGTAGCTATAGCCTAGGAAAAGGCTTTTTTTAAAAGGATTTCTTTAAAAGAAATGATTTAAAATGGGCAGATGGAAGCAGTGGGGTGAAAGACCCACTGGCATAGACTGAGGTAAAAGTCCTTCAGATTGAAAAGGAGTAGCACCCACTCTGCGCCTCCCCTTCCTGCCCCATTGCTCATGAGACAAACGGCGTTGTGAGACAGCAGTTGGTAAGGACATCAGTATTTAAAATTATGAAGAGACTGCCACGGAGGATGATCTTGGTCATGCATGACTGAGGATATGAATATTAGACTCCAACTCTACAGCATTTCTAGATGTGCATAAACAGAAATTCATAAAGCTGTTTGTTTTTTCACTCCATGGTGTGGATCTGGTCTTTCTCAATGCAACCCTTTACCATTTTCAGAAAGCTTTAAGTTAAGGAAGCCTTGCATATTATCAGGAAAACCATTTTATAAGGAGAAGGCCATACTAATCCCATCCATGTTGTGCTAAGTGAAGGCAAGCAGGTTAAATAAGCAGACTCCGCAGGGAATGTGGCCTGGATGCTTTGTCATAGACGGTTCGGTGATCCTCGTACTCTGTCTAACCTGCATGCCCACGGAGCCTGCTGTGACTCTCTACATCCAGAGAGCATTTCAGCTAATCAGACCACCTGAGGTGTATTGACCACGCAAAGGAAATACACCTTTCTGTCTTCTTCAAATCAAACTGCGTGGGTTAGTTAATAAAGCCACAGTGTGTTGGCTAACCAAAATTTGAGGGTTTGGTTCCACAGAGGTACCTTGGTACTTGGTGATTTACTTCAAAATACAGTCACAGGGAGCTCTATAGATCCCAGTTAAATCCTGACACACATGGAGTTATCATGAGTCAGAGGCAACTCATTACCTACTGGCTTGGTTTGGGGTCTGTCTGATATCAGCAGGGAAGGGTCGGAGTGCGTAATGCCCATTACAGGAACGGTGAGCTCTCCCTCTCTAAGCCAATTTCTCTTTGGGAGCAGGATTTGAAGAGAAGAAGAAAGCAAATGGGAAAAGGAGAGAAGCAGAACACGACTCCCTTAGAAATTTCACTCAAACCATGAAAGGTTATCTTCATCTTTTCCATACTACCTTTTACATCTTTATCTGGATTAATTACCTTAAAATGTAACTATTTGACCCAAGCAGAGGCACAAGCTGGTTTACACAGCTTCCCTGATTGGCCAATGTTTTAGAAAATATTCTGGTCAATGCAGTAACGTCACCAGGGGTAAGACAGGATCAAGGGCAGGGGCAGGTTCTCTACCCCGGACTCTGTTACTTTACATATTTCTGATTGATTCTTTTTAAAAAGTCACAATGTCTTGCTCTATCCTGGGACTACAGAAAAGACTAAATATTCACAAGTATTCTACCTGGGCTTAACGAATGAAACACCTCATCCTAGCCAGAGGTCTGAGCAAATTAATTTAGGATTTACATTAATATCACTTTCTTGTATTGTTATTTCTATTTCAGACCAAAGTTATAAGTCTTCCGAATGAAATGGAGGGCAGTGTTAGCAGCATGGCTTAGTGGAAATGCCTGTAGTCAAGGTAGTCGAGGCTAGCAGACTGTGTTAGATCTCTTCCGCCCCAAAGCAGCTGACTTACCTGAGAGGTTTGCCTGATTCCTCTGGGTTTACTTGAAAAATGAGTGAAGCATGAAACTAGATGTGGAATGGCAAGCGTGTAACCCTTATTGTGTTGCTTCCCTTCCTAAGTCCTTTCTATATGTTGAAAATCAAATCCCCCCCTTATTTGCATACAATAGGCTTCAGGATTCTGCAAACAAAAAACAAAAACACAGCACTCTCAAAAGCCTGGTAACCTCATAAGATAAACTGCTGCCGTTGAATAGATTCCAGCTCACAAAAACCCCCGTGAGATAAAGCCTCGTGCTCTCTGATGTCTAAGGCTCCATCTAGCCATACATTTCTACACAGGTGCCAAGTATCCCTTTTGTTTCTTACTGATAATAAGTACATGTGAAGTTGTTTTTCTGTCTGCCAAGATCCATGTTCGAAAACTAAAATTTTTTAAAAACTACTCACTGACATCCAGTCAATTCTGACTCATACAATCCTGTAAGTCACGGTGGAACTGATACCAGTGGTTTTCCAAGGCTATGGATCTCCTAGGAGCAGAAAATTGCATCTTTCTCCAGAGAAGTAGATGGCACCTTGGAACTGCTGACCTTGCAGCTAGCAGCCCAGCTCCTAATCCATTGTGTCACCAGCTCAGTACTTTTAAATTCATTTTCTCCCTTAATTCAATCCTTCTAACAAAGTGATCCTCAACCTTCCTAATGCCACCACCCTTTAATATAGTTCCTCATGTTGTGATGATCCAACAACCATTAAATTATTTTCTGCTACTTCATAATGTAATTTTGCTACTGTCATGAATCAGGTGACCTCTGTGAAAATGTCATCCGCACCCCCCCCAAGGGGTTGCAACCCACAAGTTGAGAACCGCTGTTCTAACATAGAGTTGATAATACTATAAATTCTATTTCAAAGATTTGGAAGTCGAGCCTTAGAAAGATCAAATATGTCCTTAAGAATACACCATCTGCTATTTAGGAGTACTTGTGCCCATTATAGGAACAGTGAGTTCATCCTCTCTAAACCAATTTCTCTTTGGGAGCAGGATTTGAAGAGAAGAAGAAAACAAATGGGGAAAGGAGAGAAACAGAACATGGCTCCCTTAGAAATTTCACTCAAACCATGATCAGGTACTAAATCCCAACTTTTGTGAATCTAGACTCTGAAATATTAATCCAATATCTTCTCCACCTCCCAGTAAAACTTTCCTGTTCAGCCTAAGGTACCCTTACCACGCAGCAATTTTAGTTGACAGATATTCTGATTTCCTTCCTTTGGATCCTAGAACAAAACTAAAGCCTTTGTCTTCGTTCACTGCAGACACTGGACATGTCCTTCGGAAGTTTGCTTACTTGCTTAGGAAGAAAAGAGCTACTAAACAGCAATTGGAAACCCCAAGCCCACCTTCCAGCACCAGCCATGTAGGGAAGTAAAGGAACTGCTTGGGAAGTGATGCATCACATTCTGAAAACCTCTGCTCCCCAGCTTCCATTTCTCCCCACATTGCTTCCTTTCCTCTCTTTTCTCTCTGTATGGTGTAC
This sequence comes from Tenrec ecaudatus, assembly GCF_050624435.1. Lineage (NCBI taxonomy): Eukaryota > Metazoa > Chordata > Mammalia > Afrosoricida > Tenrecidae > Tenrec > Tenrec ecaudatus. The sequence goes on from NC_134537.1 coordinate 166,297,150, forward strand.
GCACAGTGTGCTACACCGCGTGGCAGCATTCTAAAGGGCCATTTACTGGCAGGTCTTTTCCGTGAGATGGTGGTGGTTGCTCTGCTGTAAAACCAGTTTGGACCCGGGGTGACCTAGCAGGACAGAGTCAAACTGCTCTGTGGGATTCCCAAGGTCCACAGCAGCCTATGGGGGCATTGCCCTCCGCTGACTGGGATCGCTCCGGGTGACACGGACTCACGGACACACAGCAGTCAGAGCCCAGTTCTTCTGTAAACCCAAACTCATCCTTCAATTGCAGAGCACGGTGTTTCAATTTTAAATGAATGTCATGTTTGCCAAGATCAGTATTTCTTAAGATAATGTTTTAAATTCTGTAACCATTACCATCCTTCGGGAGCTCTTGCAAGAATCCCTGAAGATTTCTGGGTGCATTAGATTATTTACTGGAAGACGGGAAAGTGGGACGCACACAAAGGAGCGAAGGAACTTGTGGAGATCTGCATCTGAAAACTCTCAACCTTGAACCGTCTCCGGGTCTCGTTCCAGTCTGGACACGCGTCCTCCTCATGAGCCCGCGTCTACCTAATGGAAGCTGGCTTGGGCATTTTAAAGGGTCTTGGCAAAGGCACGCGGAATCCACTCGTCATAGAGCAGTGTGCGCACTGGATTCACGAAAAGACTGTGCTGTGTACGGGTACTCCAACCCAGGCAAAGGCCATGGCTACATTAGCTATGCTGCGTCTGCACTTCAATCCACACGGCCGGGTCTGGGGACAGCGGCGTAACCAGGCCTCCTTGGGCAATCATTTCACGCTGGGAGCTCAAGTCCACAAGTCACTCGGTGACCTAGTCTTCCATGCAAACATCATGATGTCTGGGGCCCCGGAACAAAGGAGGTTTGGACACTGGTTTCTTTCTGTCACACCTCCACCCTCCCCAAGGCTGGGACTCCGTGGCCGCAGAGGATTTGGGTGAGATCATGACTGCTTACCCACTGGGTTCAGTCCCCCTGTCTATCTCCCAACAGGATGGGTGCTCAAAGCGGCCCCGTTTGTAAAGACACACTGAGAATTTACAGCCTCCTTTTATGTGGTTTCACATTCATTTCAGAATTTCTTTTGCCAAGTTTGTGTCTCCCGTGGAGCCTTTTCTTCTTTGGGTAAGTATCTCTGCAGGGCCAAGCCCTGGGGTGGGCGGGTTTCCTATCCCAACAGCGACACCTGCTGCTGACGACATCGTTTCTTTGAAAGAAAGTTCTCTGTGGGGCCCGAGATTGCTAACAGATTTCCAACATCTGCACGTGTAAGTGGATTCATTTGGTAGGGAATATATTCTGCGCTGAACAAGCAAAATCAAATGAGAGACCAGGGATAGGAAGAAAAATAAATAAATAAGATGCTTTCTGGGCGAAACAAAGGAGTAAAAGAGACGCACACAGGCCTGGCATAAAGCTGGCTTTGTGCTCACCAGAGAGGCAGAAAGCGGCGGTGGCCTGGGCCCCAGGCTCCCCACGCCGAGGGCTGGTCCTGGGAACTTCTCCGTCCTCGGGCCGGGTTCACCTTCCAGGTCTAGGAAATCCGTCCTCGGTGTTCTCTAAGCCCCTGGAAATGATACCAGGAAATATTTGGCAGCAAAGTTCTTTTTCTCTCATTTGCCTTTAATCTTAGGGAATGATTCTATTACTGTTGATTTTAATTGGCTTTAACTTTTAATGAAAGCAGAATTTGAAGTGTTTATGATTTATGTAATGTTGGAATTTTTTTTTAAGAAAACAAAGCCCACCCAGTCAATTCAGACTCATGCTGATCCTATCTGGGGTTCCTGAGAATATAAATCTCAATGGGAGCAGATCACCTCATCGCTCTCCTAAGGAGCAGCTGGTGGATTTGAACCGCTAACCTATGGTTAGCAGTTCAATGTTTACCTCACTGAGCCACCAAGCCTTCTTGAAAAAAGAAGAGACAACTTAAAAAAAAAAAAAGCCTGCTCTCCAGGTAGGCCTGTAATGTTGAAATTCGTATTTTCAGGTTTCAGAAATACTTGTCACTGACTCACTGTAGAGCTCAGCTTTATTAGGACAGCTCTGAGAACCCAACCCAAGAAATGTCAGTGCTACTGGAGAGGGGAGAGTCGGGTTTGCTGTTGGAAGTACTGACCTGGGAGTCGGGGCAGACTGTTGCTCCCTCGCCGAGCTCCAGCGTGGCTTGCCTCTCAAAGCCATCGCTCTCCACCTAGCAAATTAAGGAATCAAAGTAAAATTCAAGGGTTTCCTAACTTTCAAAAAATTCATGGAATCTCTGCACACAGAGAACATCCTGCATGGGAGTCTCTTTTAAAACAGTGACCAAGGTGGGCATCCTGATTTTCTTCCTCTTCCTCCTTCCCAAAGCAGCCTTGGAAAGACCTTTACCCTCCTGGGATGCTTGCCAAAACCAAAGCCACAGAAGTGACTGCAATTCCAGGTTTCTGAATCTGTAGTCCCATCTGCAAATGAGGGTCACCTGAATCGCCTTTGCTATTTCCATATGTAACTGTGAAAAGCCAGGGCAAAGACTCAGCTGAAAACCTTTAAATCCTTGCAAAGAGTTTAGTACCATGCTACAGTTTACAGGGAGATAGTTTTCCTTTTCTAAACTTCTCTTTCATCGAGTTAGAAATTTTGTTTAGGAGATAATTAAGAAAATCTTGTTTCCTTAGCATACTATATTAAATATAGTCATTTAAATTGTCCTTTATAAGTCTCTATGGCACATATACTTAGCTCATTGTATACCTGAAAAAAATAAATTGAGGGACAGTTCAAGTTTGACTAGCAGTATCAATCAAAGGTGGTTCTAATCCTACCTCCTGGTACTTCCTAGGGAATTACTCATTCCACGCCCCCACCGCTGCAGCCTTCCCTCTGCCCCCATGGTACCTCCAGGCTCAATAATTCTATGGTTCTCTGAAATGTTGTCCTCATGTTCTTGTAATGGAGAGCTGTAGCTTTGCACATGGAGGCGAAATTCATCGTCTGCAGATTCCAACATATTGTGTGTTAGCGCAGCACTCCCTTCTCAGGCTAGCACACATAAAATATGAGCATCCCTAATAAACAGCAGCTGTAGCTGTGGAACAGGCTGGATCTTCAGGCAAAATATCTTTAAGGTGTTCATGGCACATTTCCCAGGGACGTCTTGACCCCTACTGCCTCAGTTATGTAGGATGAGTCAGTATCTGTTGAAATCTCTTAGAAGCATGCTTTCAAGCCCCATCACACCTGAACTGGATAAAACAGCAAAGCCCGCCCCCAACTCACTGTGCACACACCCCCTCCTTTTCTCCCATTTCTCATTTTCCTCTCTCGTTCGTTCTAATTTCCCTGCTTTCTCCCTTATCACTTAATACATTTTCCTCATTATTGGCATCTGGACTGAAGGCTGCAACACAAACACTGAAAGACCAAATCAAGTTTTAAAAAAAGAGAAAAGAAAAAAAGAGCAAACTATTCCCATTTCAGATGGAGGAGCAGATGGAGCTCTTGGCACTTCAGAGGGTTTAAATTGACCCTCGGCACCAAGTGAGGGGAAGGCAGACTGTCACTATTGATGAGGAAACACTAAAGAGACCTGTTTTCCCTTAAAACACACAGTAGCATTTTTGGAGTTCTTTTTCCTCTCTGCAGTTTCTGACTAGAACTGTGTGATTTATGGTGACTCTCCTAGAGCTGTGTATCTGAAAATATTGCTGTGGGCATCAAGGTTCTGAATCTGTTCTCCGTTGCAGCTTTGTGATCCAGACCTGTCGACCTGCAGCCTCCACATCTCCACCTGAAGATGGGATCGAACCACTCACCTCTCATCATTGCTCATCTACCCTGTGCAGCAAGATAACTGCATGAGCAAGAGTCTGACACAGTGCTTTGTACAGAAAAGATGTTCGATGAATTTGACTTCTGTTCCCCTCCCCCTGTTTGCTTCCCCTCACGCGAGACCAGAGATGAGAATTCTTTCGAAACTCTCACTTCACAACTTTTTCTTTTCACAGCTGGTAAAAATAAGGACCAGGTGGGTAGCTCTTCCTTGGATGACATTTATAAAATAAGCACTATCTATACATAGGATGAGTGCAATCAGCGTTTGAGAGAGGAGGTCCTTATTTTAAACAGGTTTTGATTTTGCCTGCAAATCTTTAAAATGTGAGAATCTTGGACAACCTTTAATCACAAATCTTGAAGCTGTCCTCCTGCTCCGTTATCATAACATGCCCCAAATTTCTCTCTCTATTTTCAGCTATCCTAAACACTGGTTTCTTTTGCTTGGTGTGAACTGTTCATTTTAATAATAATTTTTAAAATCTGCTACAAATAAATCAAACTCTGTACTTGTTACTAAAAAAATGGCTCTCTCCAAGAATATCCCAAGTAGTTAGAGGATTGTTTGATTTTAAGAGGAGTCGTTTTATAAAATACTTCAAACTGAAATAAAGGAACTTCATTTGGGAGGTTTCCAAAGTAAAAATGTGTGCTATCATGAAGACTGTGATGATAGAGAAAAGAAGAGAGAGACACTAGTGAACGTGCCCACCCAAAACTTGGACGGGATATTTTCACTTCTCTGGTCTCCACCTTTCATAGCATGAATGCCCTCTCCAAGGCCGAGCATACAGAGACTGTCCTGGCCGGTCCTGCTCTGAGTATTCTCATTAAAACATAGAAGAATCTTAGAAAATATCTGAACTCACAAGCTCTACTACTTCTAGAAATGGGCCCTATGGATAAAGCAAACTTTAAGTCAAAATCCATTACAAGAAACAAAAGATTTTTATATAGATAGGCTGGATGAACAATTGGAGGAGAAAACAATGGGACTGATAGTTCCGTGGGGACAAGGGAGACGGGGAGGTGCGGGGAAAGGTAGTGATGTTAATAAACCCAGGGACAAGGGAACAATAAGCAATCCAAATCGGTGGTGAGGAGGGTGTGGGAGGCCTGGTTGGGCATGATCAAGGGTAATGTAACTAGGGGGAATTGCTGAAACCCTGGTGGGGACTGAGCATGATAGTGGGACAGGAGGGAAGTCAAAGGAAATAGAGGAAAGAGTTGGGAGGCAGAGGGCATTTATAGAGGTCTAGATAAAGACATGTACATATGCAAATATATTTATACATGAGGATGGGGAAATAGATCTATGTGCATATATTTATAAGGTTAGTGACCTCCACTCAAGTACTCCCTCAAAGCAAGAATACTTTCTTCTATTAAATTAGCAATCTATGATGCTCACCTTCCTAACACAACCACTGAAGACAAAGTGTGTGAACAACTAAATGTGGTGAAGAAAGCTGACGGTGCCCGGCTATCAAAAGGTATAGCATCTGGGGTCTTAAGGGCTTGAAGATAAACAAGCAGCCATCTAGCTCAGAAGCAACGAAGCACACCAGCCTGTGTGATCACAAGGTGTCAAGGGATCAGGGATAAGGCATCATCAGAACAAAAAAATCTTACCTTAGTGAATGAGCAGGGGAGTGCAGAGTGGAGACCCAAAACCCATTTGTAGGCCACTGGACATCCCCTTACAGAAGGGTCTTGGGGAGGAGATGAGACAGTCAGGGTGCGATGTAGCAACAATGAAAAATACAACTTTCCTCTAGTTCCTAAATGCTTCCTCCTCCTCCGCCTCCAACTGTCATGATCCGAATCCTACCTTGCAAGTCTGCCTAGACCAGAGGATGTACACTGGTACAGATAGGAACTGAAAGCACAGGGAAGCCAGGGGGGATGATCCCCTCAGGACCAGTTGTGTGAGCGGCGAAACTGGGAGGGCATAGAGAGGGTGGGTTGGAAAGGGGGAACCGATTTAAAGGATCTGCATGTGACCTCCTCCCTGGGGGACATACAACAGAAAAGTGGGTGAAGGGAGACGTGGGACAGAGCAAGAGATGACAAAATAATAAATTTTAAATTATCAAGGCGTTCATGAGGGAGGGGGCAGAAGGGAGGGAAGGGATAAAATGAGGACCTGATGCCACAGGCTTGGGTGGAGAGCAGATGTTTTGAGAATGATGAGGGCAACAAATGTACAAATGTGCCTTACACAATTGATGTACGTATGGATTGTGATAGGAGTTGTATGAGCCCCTAATAAAAGGATGTTTAAAAAAATGAGAAGCTATCCCACACCCAGCTTCCACTGCTGACCACTCTGAAAGGGATCATAGCAGGAACTCGTAGGTATAATTGGAGGAAAACATTCAACAAAACTCAAAATTAGAAAAAGACCAGGCTCGCTGATCTAATAGAGACTGCTGGAATCCCAAAGCTGTGGCACTTAGAATAATATACATAGTTACCCCTCAAGCCTGGACTTGAACCATCCACCTGGCTCAACTTGAAGCCAAATAATAAGCAAGTCTATTAGGAAGATGCACAATCCTGGAACAATCAATCATCCAACATGAAGGAACAGCATTTGCTCAGGAACAAAGTTGAGAAGACAAGAAGGAATAAAAAAAGAAGGAGAAATGGACATGGGAAATATAGAAAGAAGAAAGGAGGGTCGGGCTTGTTATAGTAAGGGTTACAATCAATTACATGAAACAAAAAATGCATGAATTGTTGAATGGGAAACTGATTTCCTCTGTAAATCTTCACCCGAATCACAATAAAATGTTGCTGTTTTTCATAAGGGAGGAGGAGGAATCTACCAATATTTGGAGGAGAAAAAAAAATGAGAAGCTGATACCAAGGGCTCAAGTAGAAAGCAAATATTTTGAGAATGATGATGGCAACAAAGGTACAAATGTGCTTGTATACATAGATTGTGATAAGAGTTGTATGAGACCCCAATAAAATGATTGAAAAAAAAGATTTTTATAAAATGATTATACATCAATTCGCCAAGTTATAACAGTAGTAAACATTTGTGCAACCACTGACAATGCACCAAAATATATAAAATGAATTAACAGAATTGAAAAGAGAAATGCACAAATAAACCATTCCACAGTAATTGTAGGAAACTTTAACATGCCATGTTCAATGATGAACAGAACTGAAAAGAAATCCAATAAAGACAGAGAAGACCCAAAATGCACAATCAACCAGCTTGCTTTTGTAGAGGCATGCACTACATTCTAGCCATGAACAGAACAGTAATATTTCTCCTACAAAGCACACATATCATTCTCTGGAATAGGTCAAAATCTAGGGCACAGAGCAAGCATATTCTCTGACCATAAATTACAAAACTAGAAATCAGTAACTAATGAACAAGGAAAAACTAAATACCTAGAAATTGAGTAACACTTTAAACTAGTGAGTCATCCCCTCCTCACTTCATCGCCATTGAGTCAACAGTGACCCACAGCAACTCCCAGCGGGTTTCTAAGACTGTAACTGTTACGAGGGTAGAATCCCCAGTCTTTCCCCTGTGGAGCTGCTAGTGATTTTGAACATCCAACTGTGCAGATTGCAGTTCAATGGGGCATAGAAGAAATTAAAAACAACATGTAACATTCTTAGAATCACGTGAAACCACAATTGTGAGTCTAGCACAGGACTGGGCAGTGTTTTCTGTTGTTCTGTTTTACATGGTGCGGTTATGAGTTAAAACAAATGCAATGGTCCCTACCACCAACAACAATGGTTCAACATTAGAAAATAAATGAACATAATCCACCAAACAAATCAAATGAAAGAGAAGAGCCTCAGGATCATGCAGTCAATGCAGAAAAGGCATGTGGTCAAATCCAACACCCATTCCTGACAAAAGTAGAAATGGAAGGTACATTCTTTGATATAATGAAGGACATATATATATTTTAGATAGATAGATATAATCTGTTGCACAAGACCTCTTTAAAGTGCTGAAACACAAGGATGGTGCTTTGGGGACTAAGGTGTGGCTGATCCAAGGCGTGCTGCTTTAAAATTGAGCGTTAAATAAGCAAGACTGGAAAAAATAAAAAGACTGATGCATTTGAACTACAGTGCTGGCAAAGAATATTGAAAGTACCATAGTTGGACAGTGTAAGACATGACAAAATAATAATAATTTTTAAATTATCAAGGGTTCATGAGGGAGGGGGTCGCAAGGAGGGAGGGGGAAAATGAGGAGCTCATACCAAGGGCTCAAGCAGAAATCAAATGCTTTGAGAATAATGATGGCAACAAATGTCCTTGACACAATGGATGGATGTATGGATTGTAAGAAGAGTTGTACAAGCCCCCAATAAAATAATTTTAAAAACAAACAGAAAATAAAGTACCATAGACTGACAAAAGAACAAATAGATTTGTCTTGAGGAAGTACAGCCAGTATGCTCTTTAGAAGCAAAGGTATTGGAACTTTGTCTCAAGTGCTTTGAACATGTCAAGAAAAAACAGTCACGCAGGTCCAGGAGATGTTTCATACTGTTGTACATAGAATCACTGTAAGTCAGAATTGACTCAACAGGACCTAACAAAACAGATATAAAACTAATGACGAGAGATAGAAAGCATTCCACTTGAGAATGAGAGTCAGACAAGGATGTCCTTTGTCACCAATCATATGCAATATTTTACTGAAAAGTCTAGCCATAGCAGCTACGGGGACAACACTGGAGCCTGTGAAGGAAATGACTTTGCCCAATCTGATCCTATCACCCTGGGGCGAAACACTAAGGGCATGCAACAGAGCAGCAAGTGGAACAAAGCAATGAAATCCTCAGAGAATACCAAAAATAGACAGAGTGTGGCACCCCATCAGATTCAACTTGAAAACACTCCTAAAGGTAAAAAAACAGACCTGGAACTATTTATAGATTTTCCTTTTTTGCCATTGGCTTTCTTTTTGTTGTTGTTATTTTGCTTTTGGTTTTTGTTGGTGGTGGTTTTGTCTTCAAAAAAAGGAAATGAAACAAAAGTCATTAATTCTATAAGAAATAAGTAAAACTATTCCTATTCATAAATGATATGAGCCTACATATAGAAATCTCCAGTGATCCTATAAGAAAGTGCCTCGCTGGAAATAATAGAAGTATTAAAGTAAAGTGTCAGGGGAACGATCAACATACAAAAATAAGTTGGATTCCTCTACACTATAGATCTCCAAATTTATTTGAATGACTCTTTTTGGAAAATAATAATAATAATTTGGTACTTCCCTGGCAATTAAAAACTTCTGTACTGTGGGCTATAATGCAGGATATTATGTAAGTGTTTGCTTTTACAGATCCCTTCAGCCCCTCAATTGTTCCAACCTCCTCTAGGGGATGGTATTTTGGCAAACACTACTCTACTCTAACCAAGAGAATCTGAAAAGGAAACCAGGAAATCAATACCATTCACAAGAGTACCACAAAAGATCAAATACTTAGAAACAAGACTAACCAGGAATATAAAGTTTTATACAAATAAAATGGCAAAACACTACTCAAGAATCTTTATGCAAAGGTTTTGCATAAATGGAAAAGCATACAATGCTCAAGGATAGGAAGACTTAATATGCTGGAAATGTCAATCATGCCCAGAGTGATAGAGAGCTATAATGCAATCTCAATCCAAATTCCAACCAATTCTTTAATGAGATGAAAAAACTAGTCACAAACTTTATTTGGAAAGAAAATAGGCTCCAGAAAAAGAAAGCATTACTGAAAAACAAGAGCAGAGCAGGAGGCTTCACACTTCCTCTTTCAGAACCTATTCTACCCGTTATAACCTACTAAACAGCCTGGTGGTGATAACTTAACAAACATACAGATCAATAAAACATAAGTGAGGGCCCAGAAGTAAACCTATCCACGTACTGACAGTTGATTTTTGACAAAGGTTCAGAATCCATTAGATGTGAAAGAGTTCATTTTAAATACTGCTAGCAAAACTTGCTATTCAAAAAAAACTTTCTATTCATTTGTAGAAACATAAAATAAGATTCATGTCTCACATCCTACACAAACATTAACTCAAGATGGATCAAAAACTTAAATAGAAAACTTAGAATTATTAAGATCGTGGGAGAAAACCTAAGAGCAAACCTAGGAGGCCTACTTTTTTGGAACAGATTATCAAATATAACTAAAATTTAATAAATACAAGCACATAAACTACTCATGTGCGTTCAACGACTTCTCTAAGTGAGCAAAAAGAGAACCTACAGCCTGTAAAAACCATTGCCTGTGGCATCCAAGACAAGCATATAATTCTAAAATCCATAGGAAAACTCAACAACTAAAGACAATATGACTTAAAAATGAGCTAAGGACACGAACACTTTAACAAAGAAGACATATGATCCAGCAATCCCATTCCTATCTCAAAAATAGGGATATCCTAGAGAAATAAGAGTTATAACAGAAATGCACTCAGCATATCTACCTGTGTAGATTGTAGCATCATTCACAATTGCAAAAAAAATGGAAATAATAGGTGTCGTCAATGGATGAATAAATCAGCAGACTGTGGAACATATACACAACAGATGACTACAAAATAAAGAACAATGAAGAATCCACAAAGCATCGTACATCATGGATGACTCAGAAGGAGATTGTGCTGAGTGAAACCAGTTCAGCAAAGACAAGGATTGCCTAAAAGCAGTATTTTTAAAAGTCAGTTAAAGACTGAGACACAAGAAAAGAAACATTCTTGAATGCTAATCAGGGAAGGCAGAGCAGTAGCAAAGGAAAATCTCTAAATAGATGGTGGACATATATTACTTTTGGTTAAGGGAAAGACCGTATTTAAAATGAGTAAAGTCAGCACAGCATGGTCAAGACAAAGGAAGACATTGAGAAGTACGTATATATGATTTTTGAATAATAATTCATGAGCAGATAAATAGGTAAATATGTAAACTAGAGTGTATGGGAGTACAACCATGTGGATGTTTCTATATACATTGTTGTATCCAGAACACAAGGGGCACAGTCAGGAAAACTTTTTTTAGCTATAACAGAACACATTGTGAGTCTGAGTTACTGGGCTTGCAGGTTAGGGACCGTAGTGTTGGAGTACAAGGGGGTACCTCCCAAAACAGGGAATTGCACTGGGCGGAGTGGAGCATTCATAATAGGTCAAACTCGGCCATAATCAAGCAACTCACCCAATGGTGTCTCCTGGGAAGGTTCCCTCTGGTCACAGTAGAAAAGGGAAACACGGGGAGGAAGTGGGGGGAATGTTGAAATATTGAGGGGATTGCAAGCAGTGTCACAAAATTGTCTGTGTATGAATTATTGCATGGGAAACTGGTGTTAGGTTTAACTTAAACTACAATAAAACATCCATCCAAAAAAGAAAGAGGAGGAGATGGAGGGAGCAGAGGGAGATTCAATACTACAGAATAGACAATTAGACCATGGAAGAAGATTTTGGAATGAATCAAGGGAATGCCAGCAGCCACTAGAAGCTAGAAGAAGCAAAGAACAAATTCTTCCCAAGAACATCCAGAGGGAACAAGGCCTCACTGACACATCAATGGTAGTTCCATAAAATCTTACTTTAAACGTATGGCCTTCAGAGCTTGACTAGAATAAACTATTATTGTTCTAAATCACTCAGCTTGTGGTTAGAGCAACCAAAGTAAACTAAAGTCATTAGATTTATCAAACACAATAATAAGAAGTATAACACAGTGAAACAATCATCTGAATTCTAAGATAAAAATAATGACTAATCCAGAATTCAATACTCAACCAAAGACAAACAGAATCCTCAAGTAGCCATGTTCTGAATTCATGCAATGTCTCACTAGCTTTACCGCCTGTCACAGTTCCTCAGGCCGACAGGTGCCAAGGGAAGAAGGAACTCCCATACAACTGAGGGCGACTTGGGACTTAGAAAGAAGGGAAGCTACGGCAGCGAAATATAAAATGTATTTCTAAAATACTAGAGAAGGAAAGTTCCAAAAAAAGATTCTATGCAGGTTTCAAACATGACCATCCACATTAAAGTCTGGGAATGATAAGGTCTTAGATCCCACAGCAGCAACAGTCGCAGGAGGAAATCGATATGCCAGAGACCACTTTTCAAGAGGGTTTAATGATAGGCATATGGAACCCCAACCATTTCTCTAAAAATTATATGTGTGCAAAGCACATGATGAAAACACTAAACACTCATCTGTCATTGTTGAAGCCAACAGAAATACTTCAAATAACTTTAAAATGTATACAAAGAAGCTTCAGAAAGTACTTGGGAAATGGAACTAAAATGTGATGGAATGTCTCACAAGTGTTTTGAAGCATCCCTAATATATTAGAATAACACAAGATCATTTAGAAACCTAACAAATCATACTGGGAGAAATAACTAAGAAAACTATACGTAGTTGACAATGAGACATAGGGACAAATATGACAGGGATCTACTTTTTTCTCTTGAGTCTTTTGTTAGATCTTGATTTCCCCTGTCCCCCCTCCTCCCACCTTCAAACCAGCTCTTTCCACTGCAAATTTGCATTTCCACCCACTCACTTTCAATGCCACAGGGTCAGTACCAACTCAGTGACCCTGGGGGATGGAGTAGGCTTCCAAGACAGAACTTTCACTGGAGAAAAAGCTCGAACTTTTCTCCGATGGAGCAAGTGATGGGTTTGAACCACGCACTTTCCACATCACAACCCAACTCACAATCCACTATGCCTCCAGAGGGCCATATTTCCACCCCAAATAAACTAAATCATAATCTACCTTTTTTTAAAAAATACATAAGAATCATATGGATCCGGTCCCCATACCAGCTACATGACAACTGCCCCTCACCCCAGAAGAATTTACTTGAGAGGACGGCACTGAAGCTGCAGCTAGGGGCAAAGGGCATGTTCGATCAGAGCAAACTGGAGCCATGAAAGGAGAGCAAGAGACAGTGGAGCACATTCTGGCCCATCAGGTCTGGAGGATGATATCCCCGCTCTGAACAGCCAATGGACAGGGTGGACAAACCATCCCTTAATGGCCCAGGGCCCTAAGGGGGACAACACTGGAGACTCGGGGCCTGGACAGGCCCACACTAACCCTGTGACACTGAGGCAAACTACTAAAAGTATGCGGCAGACCAATGTGGGAGCAGAGCAGGGAGCCCCTGAGGGAGTACAAAGGACAGACTCAGGGGCCAAAGCATGGTACCCCATTGGACCTGACTGGAGGACACGCCTAGAGATTAAAAATCAGACCTTGATCTATTTACAGGTTTTTCTTTCTTTTGAAAATTTTTTTCTTTTAATTAATTTATTCTTCTATGGGTAATTGGTTTCCTTTTTTGTTGTTATAGCTGTGTTTTCATTCGTCGCCTATCTTGCTATGACTTGATTTTTGGTGCATATTATTATCTCTACAGATCTATCTAGATAAGATAGACTGGATGAGTAGTCTGGAGGAGAAAACAATGGGATCAATGGTTCCGGGCGGCACAGGACAGGGAGAGGAGGGGGCAAAGAGGTGGTGCTGACCAACCCAGGAATAGGGGAGCAATAAGTGATCCAAAATCAGTAGTGAGGAGGGTGTGAGTGGCCTGGAAGGGATTCAACAAGGGCAAGGTAACCAAGAGAAATTACTGAAACCCAAATGAAGGCTGAGCATGATAGTGGGACAAGAGGAAAGTAAAAAGAAATAGAGGAAAGAACTAGGTGACAAAGGGTATTTATAGAGGTCCAAAGACTGGAATGTACATATATTCATATGAGTGTAGGGAAACATCTATATGCAAATATTTATAAGTTTAGTACTAAGGCAGCAGATGGACATTGGGCCTCCACCCAAGCACTTACTCAATGCAAGAACACTTTGTTCTATTAAATTGGCATTCCAGGATGCATATCTTCCTGACACAATTGCTGAAGAAAAATGTGTGCATAAGCAAATGTGGTGAAGAAAGCTGACCGTGCCCGACTATCAAAAGATATAGCATCTGGGGTGTTAAAGGCTTGAAGATAAACAAGCGGTCATCTAGCTGAGAAACATCAAAACCCACATGGAAGATGCACACCAGCATGGCTGACCACGAGGTGCAGAAGGGACCAGTTATCAGACATCAAAGAACAAAAAAAATGTATCATCTTGTGCTCACCTCCCTGATATGATCGCTGAAGACAAATGGGTACATAAGAAAATGTGGTGAAGAAAGCTAACGGTGCCCGGCTATCAAAAGATATAGCATCTGGGGTATTAAAGGCTTGAAGGTAAACAAGCGGCCATCTAGCTCAGAAGCAACAAAGCCCACCTGGAAGAAGTACACCAGCCTGTGTAATCACAAGGTGTCAAGGGATCAGGTATCAGGAATCATCAGAACAAAAATCTTACCATAGTGAATGAGCGGGGCAGTGCGGAATGGAGACCCAAAACCCATTTGTAGGCCACTGGACATCCCCTTACAGAAGGGTCTTGGGGAGGAGACGAGACAGTCAGGGTGCGATGTAGCAACAATGAAAAATACAACGTTCCTCTAGTTCCTAAATGCTTCCTCCCCCCCCCCCCCACCGCCCCGCACCCACTGTCATGATCCAAATCCTACCTTGCAAGCCTGACTAGACCAGAGGAGGTACACTGGTACAGATGAGAACTGGATACACAGGGAAGCCAGGGCAGATGATTCCCTCAGGATCAGTGGTGTGAGTGGCGATACTGGGAGGGCATAGGGAGGGTGGGTTGGAAAGGGGGTACCTACTTCAAGGATTTGATTTGATCTCCTCCCTGGGGGACATACAACAGAAAAGTGGGTGAAGGGAGACATGGGACAGAGCCAGATATGACAAAATAACAATTTATAAATTATCAGGGGTTCATGAAGGAGGGGGGAGTGGGGAGGGAGGGGGAAAATGAGGACCTGATGCCAGGGGCTTGGGTGAAGAAAAAAAGTTTTGAGAATGATGAGGGCAATGAATGTACAAATGTGCTTTACACAATTGATGTATGTATGGATCAAGATGGGTGGCGTATGAGTCCCTAATAAAATGATTTTTTTAAAAAAGAAGTGGGGGAAAGTGGGAAGCTGCCATTATATTTGATTCATTTTTTCTACACTTAAAAAAAATCCCCTATAGGGTTAGGGTTAGGGTTAGGGAAAAAATCCCCTCATATTATACTTAACCTTAAATAATACATTGTTTAATAGTATTTTTTAAATATTATATGCCATCTATGTAAAAAAAAGAAAGAAAATGTTTTGAAACCGACTGTAGTAGCAATTGTACAATACTGTTTTATGTGATTGATGGAATGTTATGATAGATGTAAGAGCTCCCAATAAAATATTTTTTTTTTTAAACTTGAAGATAAACAAGTGGCCATCTAGCTGAGAAGCATCAAAGCCCACATGGAAGAAGCACACCAGCCTGTCTGACCACAAGGTGCAGAAGGGACCAATTATCAGACATCAAATAACTAAAAAATCATATCAATGGGTGCCCACCTCCCTGATAAGATCAATGAAGACAAACGTGTGCATAAGCAAATGTGGTGAAGAAAGCTGATGATGCCCAGCTATCAAAAGATATAGCGCCTGGGGTCTTAAAAACTCGAAGATAAACAAATGGCCATCTAGTTCAGAAGCAGCAAAGCCCACATGGAAGAAACACACCAGTCTGTGTAACCATGAGCTGTCGAAGGGATCAGGTATCAAGCACCAAGGAACAAAAAAGCATATCATTGAAAATGTGGGTGAGTGCAGAATGGAGATTCAAAGCCCATTGGTAGCCAACCGGACATCCCTTGCTGAAGGGTTGGGGGGGGGGGTGGAATGAGTCAGTCAGTCAGTGTGCAGGGTAGCAACGATGAAACATATAACTTTCCTCTAGTTCTAAAATGCTTCCTCCCCTCCTACTATCATGATCCCAATTCTACCTTACAAATCTGGATAGACCAGAGGATGTACACTGGTACAGATAGGAACTGGAAATACAGGGAATCCAGGACAGATGACTCCTTTCGGACCAGTGGTGAGAGTGGCGATGCCTGGAGGGAGGAGAGAATGTGGGGTAGAAGGGGAACTGATTACAAGAATCTACGTATAGCCTCCTCCCTGGAGGATGGACAGCAGAGAAGAAGGCGGGGGGAGATGTCAGACAGTGTAATATATGACAAAATAATATGAACATGATAATTTATGAATGATGAAGGGTTCATGAGGTAGGGGAGAGGGAGTAGGGAGGGGAAAAATGAGCAGCAGATATTAAGGGCTCAAGTAGAAGGCAGATGTTTTGAGAATCTGTGGAAGGCAGGACTAGGGTCATGATAATGGGTGTGAGGCAGCCTCAAGGAGCCAGAGGAATATTGTGTGTTTCATCGGTGTTTTACTGCATCCTGATTGACTCATCCCTTCCCTGTGACCCCCCTGTGAGGGATGACCTATTGTCTGTGAAAGGCATTGGGCCTCTGCTCTGACCCCACTCATTCTCAACAATATGCTTTTTTTGTTTGTGTGTTTGTTTGAGGCCTTCTGATGCCTGTTACCTGGTACTGGTGATTGCACAGGCTAGTGTGCTTCTTCCATGTCAGCTTGTTGCTTCTCTGCTAGACAGTTGCTTGTGTAACTAAAAGCCTTTAAGACCCTCTGTATCTTTTGCTAGTCGGGCATCATCAGCTTTCTTGACCACATTTGCTTATGCACTCATTTTACCTTCAGCAATTGTGCCGGGAGGGTGAGCATCACAGACTGCCAGGTTGTTAGAACACAATGTTCTTGCATTGATGCAGGACATGAGCAGAGGTCCAAAGTCAGTCCACAGCCTCAGTGTATTACCATATAAATATATGTACATAGGCCAATATCTCTATTGCTATGAATTTAGTATTAACATATGTACACACCTATGCTTATACCTCTCTCTATCCATAGCTTTGCTTCCTAGATCGTTCCTCTGTTTCCTTTCACCTTCCTCTTGCTCCACCATCATGCTCGCCCAACTGCCGCCTCTTAGTAATTCTTCTCAGCTAGATTGCTGCTGCTCCAACACCCCCGGGATCTCTATGTCCTTGGTGTTGTTGATTTCATTTCCCTAGTTATTCCCTGTCTGTGACATTGTTTGCTCACTGCCACCTTCCCCCACCTCCTTCTGCCCCCAGTCCCTCTGGGACCATTGGTCCTGTTGCTTTCTCCTCCAGCTTGTGAAGCCTTGCTTTCTGATGTTTGGGTCTTTAAATCTACCCTCTTGTTATTTTGAGCCAAACAAGAAAGAAGAAGGGAAAGGGAGCTGGGAGAGATGGAAGAGAGTGATACCTGAGCGCCTTCACTACAAGTTTCTGTATGTGAGCTTTGATAGAGTCTTCTACATGCCAATAATCGTGCTAGGCGTTTTTACTTATTCATGTCTTTGCTAGTTCCTCTGAATACTGATCAAATATGGTTTAATAATTTCAATTAAAGATGAAGAAACCAAGGTTTAACAAAGTCAGGTTACTTATTTAGGGTCATAGAATAAGAAAGCCCAAGAAACACGATTTTTTCAATATACTTACCTTATCCATGTTGGTTTTCTCAAATGTCCCTACTTTTAGCCAGAGGGACTTCTCTACATTTATATTAATACATTCTCTTTGTATTAGCTCTCACCTTCCCTCATTACCAGTACTGTCATAAGGAACCTTTGGAAACAATAACTTCTTGAGAATGGTCAACATCCTCTGTCCCTCCAGATTTGGTCCACACACGAAAGCAGCTTGCAAATTCCTGAGACAGAATGATGGCTAAAGGTATTCAGGTGTTTATCCCAGATGCGTGAACTTAAGTCAGGATTCTTCCTGTCCGTTTGTTTATTCAAGCAAAGAAGAAATATTTGCTGTATACCTTCCTTGCAACTACACAAATTAGAAATACAAGGTAAGTAACATACGATTCTTGGCATAAAGAAGACTTAGGGATGGGTATTCGAAACCATAAAAATTCTCAAATCCAATAAAAAGCATCATTATAAATGGAAAAAAAATGTATCAAAAGAGATAGTGACTGGGGTCTTAAAGGCTTGAAGATAAACAAGCGGCCATCTAGCTCAGAAGCAACAAAGTCCACATGGAAGTGATCGAGTGGTCCCAGGGGGATCAGTTACCAGGCATCAAAGAACAAAAAATCATATCATTGACTGCACACCTCCATGATAGGATAGCTGAAGACAAATGGGTGCATAAGCAAATGTGCTGAAGAAAGCTGATGGTGCCCGGCTATCAAAAGAGATAGTGTCTGGGGTCTTAAAGGCTTGAAGGTGAACAAGCGGC
This sequence comes from Tenrec ecaudatus, assembly GCF_050624435.1. NCBI lineage: Eukaryota > Metazoa > Chordata > Mammalia > Afrosoricida > Tenrecidae > Tenrec > Tenrec ecaudatus. The sequence goes on from NC_134537.1 coordinate 166,315,294, forward strand.
CATCTAGCTCAGAAGCAAAAAAAGCCCACATGGAAGAAGCACACCGGCCAGTGCGATCACGAGGTGCCAAGGGACCAGGTATAAGGCATCATGCAAAAAAAACCAACAACGATATAAGTGTGTGTATATATGTGTATATGTATATATATACCATATTAAATGAAGGGGGAAGTGCAGAGTGGAGACCCAAGGCCCAAGTGTCGGCCAATGGAGAGCCCCTCATAGAGGCGTTTAGGAGAGGAGATGGGTTAATTAGGGTGCGAGGTAGTACCGATGGGGAACACAGCTTTCCCCCAGATCCTGGATGCTTCCTCCCCCCAACTACCATGATCCGAATTCTACCTTGCAGGGCTGGATAGGGCAGAGGCTGTACACTGGTACATATGAGGGCTGAAGACACAGGGAATCTAGGGTGGATGATACCTTCAGGACCAAGGGTGTGAGGGGCGATGCTGGGAGAGTGGAGGGTGAGTGGGTTGGAAAGGGGGAACTGATTGCAAGGATCCACATGTGACCTCTTCCCTGGGAGAGGGACAGCAGAGAAGGGGGGAAGGGAGACTCCGGATAGGGCAAGATATGACAAAATAACGATGTATAAATTACCAAGGGCACATGAGGGAGGGGGGAGAGGGAAGGGAGGGGGAAAAAAAAGAGGACCTGATGCAAGGGGCTTAAGTGGAGAGCAAATGCTTTGAGAATGATTGGGGCAGGGAATGTATGGATGTGCTTTATACAATTGATGTATGTATATGTATGGATGGTGATAAGAGTTGTATGGGTCCCTAATAAAATGTAAAAAAAGAAAAGAGGAGAAAAAAATGATTAGGGCAGGGACTGTACAGATGTGCTTTATACAATTGATGTATGTATATGTATGAACTGTGATAAGAATTGTATGAGCCCCTAATAAATTGTTAAAATTTTTTTAAAAAAGAAAAAAAAATGGAAAAAAATGATTGAAGTCACCAAAGATCTCATTTTGCCTAAATCCACGATCAATGCATATGAAAGCAGCAGTCAAAAATCAAACGGTATATTGCATTGGCAAATCTATTACAAAATAACTCCTGAAAGTGTTGAAGAGCAAAGATGTGCCTTTGAAGTCTAAGGCGCCCCTGACTGAAAATCATGGCATTTTCAATCATTCGTCTACATGTGGACAATTAGTACAGAAGCTAGAAGAACCGATGCTTTGAATTCTGGTGTTGGTGAAGATACGGACTGCACACAGACTCTCAGAGGAGTGAGCACATCCGTCTCGCAGGAACTCCAGCCAGAAGCCCCTCAAGTTCTTCGGTCATGTGATTAGGAGGGACCGGCCCCTGGCATTATGCTAGGTGAAGTATCGGGCCAATGAAGAGGGGAAGACACTCAGTGCTAAAGAGAGGCACAGTTGTGTTAATAATGGGCTCAAAAATAAACAGAAGAATGGCATAGGGCTGGGCAAGGTTTTGTTGCTTTTCTGGTTTTGTTTTTGTTTTATCTGTGTTATGTAGGGTCGTAGGAGTTGGAACTGATATGACAGGACCTAACAACAACTAGTAAAGTTTTGGAAACTACAATATTGAAACTCAGAGGAGGTCACTTTTGACCGATGCACTAGCAGCGTCTTCATGGAGCTAGTCCATTTAATCCGAACCGCAATGGACAGCCCGTTCCGTGGTGCTCTACATTCGTCTAGCCTGCGGGGACTGAACTCTTCCAGACACACTGCCCACAGGATCCCCTACACATTTCTGTCCTAGCATGCACAGCATGATTGTACAGATTTATGTGTCTCCCTCAGAATGCTGAGCACTCTCTGGGGGGTTAGGATTTGTCTTCATCACCTTTGAGTTAATGAATGACTAAATGACTGATTGGTAATAATTGGTATCTTTTCAAAAGGCCAACTGAGAGAATGAATGAATGAATACCTGTTCTGTCCTTTAGTCCAGCCTATATATAAGAATATATTCTATAATATAAGAATGCCTAATCTGTTTATTAGAATTTCACCGATGGGTCTAGTCAATTTTAACAAAGAAACATTTCAATACGGGTTCGCTGGGAGTTGCTGTGTGCTCCTCCAGGACATAAGAGTTGAGTGGAGAGCACACAGACTCCTTGTCCACTTCCAGTCACCTGAGTTACCAATCTAGTGAAATAAAGCATAGTGCCACTCTTGACTGACTCAGAGCTGTGTGCAATCTGTCATTTCAAAGAATGTTTCTGGAATTAAAACTCAAAATAAATGGAAGTGGCCTGTTTTCTTCTTAATTCATGACCAAGCCTTTCTCCTGTGCTCCTACTTAGTGCCCTTTGAGACTGAGAACTGGAGTGCCAAATTGAGAGATCTTTGGGAATTCAACCTGCTTCCACATGACAAGGCAGCTCTTCAAAAGTGAAAAGCCACAGCTAAAGAGGTTCCGATCGCAGGCCTGAGATTTGCAGCCCAGAATGGAAGAGTTGGGGTGTATTTGTGTTTGTTTATCTTTGGGGGCATTTTCCCTGATGCTGAAGAAAAGAAGAGTTCATGTTTCCACCCCCCGTCACACCAGGTGCCATGAAGCAACGAAACGGCCTTGCAATGCAGCACTCTGACCATAGATCACTGAGCAGCCCCAGCTGCAGATGGACACGGCAGCTGGCCCAGAGAGGTGCCGCTGCTAACTCCCCCTCACACAGGCATGGGCGCAGGGAGCCAGCTCCCTGACTCGCACCTCCTTGCCTCAGATTTATGCAGCAGGAAGCAGCCGGCCAAAAAGGCACAACCGAAAAACCCAACTGCTCCTCGGTTTTATCTTTTTCTTCGAGCCAACACACACCTACAGCATTCCTTAGCTATTACATGAGTGCAAGTATCTGTTCCCTGGAACCCGGGTGGAAATTAAACAATGCTCAACACTCCACACTGAGGGCAACGTGCCGTGTGCAAATGTCACCAGAAATTCACACTTCTCCCAATCTGCTGTCAGGTGATCATTGCACTGCTAACCTCAAGGTCTGTGGTTCAAACCCGCCAGCCACTCCACTGTAGAAAAAGAAGTGGTTCTTCTTCTGTGAAGATTTATGAGCTTGAAAACTTTATTTAGGGTCACTGTGAGTCATCTTGACTCCACGCCAGCAGATGCTTTGTGTGGGGTCGATGAAAAGTCAGACCGGAGAGCAGTTCGTTTGGTTTGTGCGCCTAGAAAATCAAGGCATTCTATTCTCAGGACTCGTGACAGTCTCAGAAACCCACACGAGCAGGTCTGCCCTGCCCTGTAGGAGGGCCATGAGTCAGAATGAACTCGATGGGAGTAGGTTGGCTCTTTTAATTTATTGGGAAGTAACTCCACAAATTTTTCTATATTTACTCCCCAACTGGTACTTGAGAAATATGATCTTAAGAGATGTTAAGGATCTTGTCCAAATTGACTTACTGAACACATGTTTATTAGTAGTAGTGCAGAGGCTGTATTTGAGAGATGTCCATCTAGAATCGTCTTATGAGCCTTCCAGGTAAACAATAGACTATCAGGATTTATATTCCTTTTCTCTCGAGACTTCCATGGGTTTTGCTTTTGTGGTCTCACGTCACACCAAAGGTCTACATTCAAATTAGATTTGAGATTGAACTCCAATACTCTCGCTGTACTAGTAGGAAAATTAGGCTCATAAGAATTCAAATGACTTACTTAATCTCACACAATAGATAAAACTCACTCTCCCAATAAACAGTTATTTTTTGCAAAATATTCTCTTGAAGATAACCCACCCTTCAAATATTAATGTGTCAAATATATAGCATGAGTGCCCCGGTACCTTGATATAAACCTGAAGGAGAGAGTCATCATTTAAAATATCTATCTTAGTTATTCATTGCACAGGGTGTCAAATAAATAAAGATTAACTCAATGTGAGAAATCGACAGATTTTGATTCTTTAAATGTCAAAGAGTTCTTGCAGAACTCAAACCTTTAAAATGATTGCATACATTTGAGCAAAAAAGGTACTAAAAATAAAGTTTATTAGTATATTTTAGTGGAGAAAATATGCAATATGCTAATTACCTAGAACTTTCGTCTAACTGGATAAAGGCCTGCCCACATGAGTGGAGCCTGTGGGCAGTTCTTCCACCCTCATTTCTCTGGAGCATTCCTCTAACACTGATCAGGCATCAGAACTCAGGTTAGTGCCTTGCAGGGGTCCTTCCCTGTGATGGAAACAAGGAAAGGAAGCAGTGGAATGTGGCGGGTAAAGTTCTGTTGTGTCCGGGATAAAAGGGAATGTTTCTCAATAAAGCAGGAATATGAAAACCATCAACTGACTGGAACGGAAAATAACTAATAAATCACACTTTTCTAATTAGCAAAATAAGTTTGTAAACATACCTACTCATGACTTTTACATAAATGTAAAAGTGCGTGGCAGGTGATCAGGTACATACATTTGCAGACACTGGGCGCCTGACGCATATTTCAATGCATATGCCGGTATCCAGAACCTCTGACCCAATCTCCAGGTGGAAAGACCAGGAGTCAAGCAGTTGCCTGAAGAACATGGTCACATCTGGTCAGGGTGCTTTCACACTTGGTAGTGTGAAAAGAACTGAGTTGTTCACACATAAGCTTGCTTTGGACTGGCTTTACCACCATTTACACGGAGCTGGCGTCCTCGGTTTACAGGACCCACTGCAACGCCATCCTTGGCAATCATCATTAAATAAGTGATGAATGAATAAATGTAAGAAATCACACATCGAGGAGTTCTCTGAACTCAAGGAAATTATTTTTTCATTGTGGAACATTGAAGATGCAAAACTAGCACTCTATAGCCAAACCAAGCTACTGAAAAATAAATGCCTTGCCTGATTCAGAAGAGAATTAAACTGGTTTCTATAACATGACGTGCCTGTTGTTTGTTGTAGCCAAGAACTAGAGCCCTGGTTCACAGTTGTGTCTGCCTATTGTTTGTTATCTTCAAGAACTGAAAACACTGCTGCCCTGCCTCTGCCACAGAGATCCTGATTTGATTCTCAAAACCTGTCTTGGTAGCATAACGAGCTGCCAGACAAAAGGGCCGAACAGGCTTTGTTTCAGTAGCAGACTATGACGTTTCTTCTCCTTGTGTTTGGCTGCATGGAAACATCAAATGGAACATTCTGCTAAGATCGGTCCGTGGTGAAAAGCTCACGGCCCTTGGAGTCCTACAGGAATGAGCTACGTTTTCCTACCCGAGGTGGTGTGCAGCCCCTTCTTGCTCAAGACAACTCCTCGTGCCCAGAGCAGGAGTGGGGCCCAAAGCAAGACTAGGCCCAAGGGCAGGACTGGGCCTCAGGGTTCCCAGTGGCTGCTCCTAAGGAAATAGATTGCCAGGCCTTTCCTCCATAGCACCTCCGAGTGCATTCAGACCTCCAACCTCGGTTAGCAGTTGAGTATGTCAAACATTTGCACCATTGCAGGGACCTCCAAAATTGTTATTAGATGCTCAAAGTTACTTTTTAATCTGATCCAATGAAAGGATCTATCCCAACCATTAATGCATACCCGACACCCTCTGCACAGAGGAGGACCTCACTGGACATTTGCGGAACTGCAATGAAACCGAAGCAAACCATCCCAACTTCTTGTTTTCTCCGACTTCCAAGAAAATCTCTGAAATCAAACACAACACAGAGCAGTCACCAAACTGCTCTCCTGGCCAACCGCTCCAGCACTGCTAGGACATCACAGACATTGCATAGCTCATTAAAAGCAAAGCACCACATTCTACAGCCTCCCAGATTTTCCTGCTAGGAATCGTGGCTGCACTTTAACTACACATCTCTTCCCCGTGCCTGCTTCAGACAAAAATCAAGGTTTGCTACTCCTGGAGAATCAGGTGCATAGCTCTCAAATGTCATCATCATTATCTCAGCATCCAAGGGCAAACAGACAATTCCGTTGGTACCAGGACCATCAGAGCAGCCCCGCATGTGCACCAGGTTCACTGCAATGTCACATGCTTTTATGTGTCAAAGTGGGAAATTCCACGTGACTGGCACCATCATTGTACCCCGGAACAACCCCACCCGAGGACATCATAACAACAATTCTGCGATGACAGGAATAGTCTTAAACTAAGACAAACCAAGGGGCTCATCGGGATGCTTTGCTGCCTCCCTGCTAACAAGCTTTTTCCGGGCACGCCCACACCACGTACAAACGCAGGGAGGCTCCCATTAGCGCTAGACCCAGCTTTGAGTGCGGGCGCAGCACCTGTTTTCATGGCGAGTGACTTTGTGATCATTAACCAATATCTAATAAAGTGAAACCTTGAAACAGGCTGAAGAGAAACAGATGTTTCCAGGGCTGGATGAAAGAGAATTCTGCACCATCATACAATAGAAGCGGACCCGGCTCAGGCGCATGCGCTATAAAACCGCCAAACGTCGTCCCCCGGGGTGGGAGTAAGCTCGCTAGGAATGGCCCCTGGTTGCCTTCAGCCTCATCAAGTGCATGCACAAGCAAACACCACACGCTCACAACACACATCTGCTTCTGCGGTGTGCTGACACACACACAAGGTGACAGAGGCAGCCTGTGGTGACACTCGAATAAACATAATTCCCAATAAATGACCTTCACAAAGAAACCAGCCCCTCGCTGACCTTGAAAGACTGCAAGAATGTAGATGTTGAGGCGGATTGCTGCCTGGTGTAAGAGCGCCAGCCTTGAAGGCAGTCCTTATGCGCCGCCTGAGCCTGAGCACGGTGTGCTAAGATTCAAATTCTTCATCTAAAAAATCGTCACTGAGTGGTTTTAATGTTGAGATTTTATAACACCTGAACAAGTGATTTGTAGATTGCTGAGTGGTTTAAAGAAAACAACACCGCTTTTAAAGGCCAACAAGTTTAAAGTAAGGACTTTTTAAATGGCAAAGAATCTCTCATTATATTGTGGCCCAGTAGGTGCTAACACTCACTTTCTGGATCTAGCAGCTTCCTCCCAGAGCCTGGCTTCATCCTGCACCGATAAAACGGGTTGCCTGCACTCCTTCTTAGCCTGGTATTGCTTCTAGTCTTCATGGTATCTCAGACAACCCAGTTGCCTGCCAGAGAACAAAGCTCACTCACCTTGACTTCCCTAGACACATAGTGGAAAGAAATCCCCTCCAGCAATTCTCAACTCTTGACCCCACTCTGTCTCCATGAGCCTCCTGATCTCCGATGACACTGGTCATTATGTAACACCTTTACCAGTCACCTCTCAGGCAAGGCAAAATTCTACATATCGTGGGAGAAATCTGGTTTAGGACACCTGAGCTCAGGGAATCTCTCCAGTCTAGCCCAACCAACTGTCACTTCATGCTGCTTAACCATCTCCAGGTCATCTTGGCTTTCAGACAACCAGACCCTAATCTTTCCAGTTCCCCGACAACTTGCAACAAGCCACCTGCCCTTACAAGCTGCGTCTTCTGCAATATGAGGCCTTAGACTGCTTTCCTTGATGGGTCGCCTCATAACAGGTGAACAAGCATTTCCTCTTTTGGACACTATATCCAAGCAGGTAACATCTTCGCATGCCCAGCAGCCCAAGTAAGCAGCTGCCTACATGACAGCGCACACACTACTTAGCATGCCTCATATCTGAGCCATTTTATGCTCCACAAACTGGTCATAAATAAATATAATAAGCGTGTGTACATGTGCATCCCTGCAAGTGTTTGCACATACATCCCAGTTGTAATGTGTGCTTTCCTACTTACTTTTCCCAGTTCTAATGTTTGGATTGGTTCCCATCAGTGCCACGAATATCATCATTGAATGTAAAATCTGGTTTTGTTTCTCCATTTGGAGCACCTAAGAGAAAATGCTAACAGTTCTAAAGTACCACTGTATGACAGGTATCTGGTTAGCTGCTTTCAGAGGCCCATACTCTGCAGAATGGGGAATGTTAGTTCCACTTTAATAATCATTGAGAATATATACTAATGATAATTATGTGCATGCATTGTTTCAAACATTTTGCACCCATGTTCTCATTTAATGCTCATAAACATCAGCAACGGAAGCTCAGGGGGAGCTGAAATGGGCTCCAGCAGTTACAATGGATGAAACCTGGAGGGAGGCCTAAAGAGTTATGGCATCACCGCAGCCCCTAAGGGACTATCGCACCTGTTGCTGGGCAGTAGATTCTCACTTATGGTGACCCTGTAGGACAGGGTAGAGCTGCCTTTAGTATTTCCAAGGCTGTAATCTTCATGGAAGCAGACTGCCACAAATTCCTCCCATAAAGTGGCTGGTGAATTTGAGCTACCAACTTCGGGGTTGGCAGCTGAGTACTTAACCACTGTGCACCTGGACTCCTCTGATTGACCACACAGAGACACAAATGTAGCAGCTTCTTTCCTGTGTGGGGGAGAAAATAATAGATCAGTGACTTCAGAGCTTACAGCCCTAATGAAAACCAGATGTAATTTCCAGATGCAGAAAGATTTCAGTATAGTTCATAGTCCTACACTACTGACAACCTGGACGGGACCAAAGCATAATAAATTGTGTGGCATAAAATAGGTTACTGTATCTATGGATACATGGTTTTTGATTGGATATAATACTGAAAAGTTGAGATCTAATATTGTAAAGAGCAGCATGAAACTAAGATTTTTAGTGTCCATTGACCTAATTCCATGGTCCTACTTCCATTGTTCAGAAGCAGCATAGAATTGATGCAGTTCAGTCCCACAATGGTCCTCTTTCTTCAAGAATGACATTCAATCCATGAAGAGAGATAAAATAAGGTACTCAGGTTCTCCCATCAATATTACTTTCTCTCTCTCTCTCTCTCTCTCTCTCTCTCTCTCTCTCTCTCTCTCTCTCTCTCTCTCTCTCTCTCTCTCTCTCTCTCTCTTTCTCTCTCTGATGTATGAAAGTGCCCGGGTTTGTTTATCCATTCCTCTAGAGTCAGAGTGTTTGGTTGTTTCCATGTTTTTGCTAGTATGGAAATTGCTGCAATAAACATCAGTGTGCATATTGTATTCTTTGTTTCTTTAGAGGAAATATCCAGTAGAGAGATTGCTGGATCATAGGGACTTGCATTTTCATTTGTTTAAAGAAGGACCATACTGATTTCCATGGTGATTGTACAACTCTACAGTCCTGTCAGCAGTGTAAGAGTGTTCTAATCACTCCACACCCTCTCCAGAATTTATTATTTTCTGCTTCAATGAATTTTTCTAAAAGTGTAGGTGTGAGGTGATATCTCATTGTGTGTTTATATTATTTTAATTTATATTTCTCTTATTGCTAATGAGCTTGAGCATTTCTTCATAAGGTTGTTGGCTACCTGGAAGTCATTTTTGGTAAATTGTCTATTCATATTTTGTGCCCATTTTTGATTGGATTATTTTTATTTTTATTGTTAGGGGGTTGTGTTTTTCTATACACCAACAGATTTTAAAGATTAGCCCTTTATCATTAAATATCATTGCTATTTTCACCAATTGTGGATTCTCTTTTAACTCTTTTGATGTGCATAACTGTCTTGTTTTTATAAGTTCTCTGTTCTTTATTTTGTCTTCTATAGTGTAGATCATTTTCATTGTGTTCAATAGTGTGTTTATGTCTTGTGTTAGGACCCTTAAGTTTGTCCCTATTTTTTTGTTGATGGTCTTTATGGTTGTGTGGCTTATTTTTAAGTCTTTGATCCATTTCGAGTTTGGTTGTTTTTTTAACTGGTGTGACGTGTGGGTCTTATTTCAATGTTTTGCCAAAGAAGATCCAGTTTTACCAGCACATTGGTTGAGAAAGCTATCCCTTCCCCCATGGAATGGGTTTTAGCCCTGTATCAAAAATAAGGCATCTGTAGGCACTTGGTTTAGTGTGTGAGTATCCACTGATCTTCATCTCGCTCATTGTACCAGCACCCGGCTGTTTTGAGTTCCATGACTTCTTCTTTTTCCCCCTTCTTTAAAATACACTAGGTTCTGTCAATTTCTTTTTGTGTATGTGATCCATGAGTGGTTCCTCATTTGCAATATCAAGTTCTAAATTCTAGTCACATGGACAATATTCCACCAATCTCTCCCACTCCCATATTACCATGATACCATGGTAATATTTCCATATCACCATGGTGAAGTGTTTTCACATGCTTAGCATTTTCCCTATTTCCTACATGCATTTTCCAATCACTTCCTCCCAGAAAGATGCAATGTTTCAGATACAAGAAAAATATTATCATGCTTCCAGAAACATGGAGACATTTCATGGATCAAAGCACTATCTGCAGCACATGACCTCTTTCAAGTGTAGGAGAGCAAGGATGTTATGTTAAATCTTAGGGACTAATTCCCAAACAAAGGGGTGGAGTATCTGCCTACCAGCCACAAACCATACATCACCCCACTTAGATGCTCTTCAAAAGAATTACGTCAAGGAAGGAGACCTCACATTGGCTGGGTTCACTTCTTGAAGAAGGGGTAAAGGGAAAAGACCCTCCACTTGATGTTGTACAACATGGAGATAAGGCTGTGATGGATCAACAGGCCATCCACAGGAACGAGAGGAGAACCTCACTGGAAAGTCAGGCTGAGAGCAGAGACAAGCAGCACTGCTATTTCTGTTGGTGGGTGTGGTGGGTGAACGGGGAGGAGCAACCTCACATCAGGAGGGGGACTGAACACTAATCATAGTGAACCTGAGGGGAGAATAAACTCAGTTCTTTGGTCCCGAATAGACTTTCACATGTTTATACAAAACCCTCAGTGACCCATGCCATGGACCAGGCTCTATGATGACTTCAGATGCTGGCCTTTCTGGGAATGTGGCATCCTCTAAGAAGAACTCGGTGTGGAAGCTTGACTGAAGAAATGTGGCCCTACTTCAAAACCACGTAGACCCTTGGACTTAGGACTGAAATACTCTGGTGGGAGAGGCTGCGAGGGATGACCACCCCAAGACTGTGGAAATGGCAGTTGTTGGACTTTGGTTGAAACCCCTGGCTTAGTGGGTGTCCAGTGAAAGGAGACCCAGAACCACCACATATGTGGTGTCTCAGTGTTCCCCTTGCATACATAGGACAGGTTTGGGCTTACAAGACTCTGCCCTGTGAGAGATGATGCAGGAACTTTCCCCTAGCACCAATCCCCATGCTCAGTGTAAACGGAGCTCAATCAATTAAGAAATCAATCTGTGCAAAGCAACAACTCAAGGATAGCAGCTTGAAGTTGGATAATATTCACATAAATTCCTCATATCAACACTACCTTAAATTCTATGCCATTGGATAAATTATTAATGTTATCAATGCAATCGCCTTATACTCTAAGAGAATGATTGGAAATGTTTTTCTGTTCGTTTCTTTTAGTATGGAGTTTGGGGTTTTTTTATGTTGTGTTTCTTTGTTTTTCTGATTGTTGTTACTGATCTCGTTGGTTCAGGTTTTGTTGATAGTTTTTGTCAATATATGGCTGCCAAATTAAACCAGAATCATTCATAACTTGGGAAAAGAAGATGGATTCTGGCTCTTACATAATTCTAGCCCCAATCCAAGAACAGTTAGTTCTTATAACATGGCCCTGCTCAATACTCACCTACATGAAGAGATCATTGAGGTTCACAGTGCTACAGCAAGTGTGGTGAAGAAAGCAGATGTTGCCTGGCTATCAGTTGGAATAGTGTCTAGTAGTATCTTAAAGGTTTGCATTCAAACAAGCAGCTATCTAAGTGAGGAGTCAACTGAGTCTACAGGGAAGTGCACCAGCCTGTGTGATCCAAAGATGACAATAACAAAATCCAAACATGATAAAGGGAAAAGTATCAGAGTTAAATTGTATTGTAAATACTCAATTGCAAGAATGCTAGGAAGGATGGTGGGAACCCAATCCATCTGTCCAGTGTCTGGCAGCCCTGCGCCTCTGTCAGATCCCCTCTAATCACAGGTGAGGGCTCAAACAGCTTAACTCTCAGACAGAGATTGCTGTCAACTTGGTTATGGTGGATCAAACCATGGTGTGACATGAGACTGGGTCAGTTGACCTCTCTGTTGACACAATCTGAATTTTCTCTATGCTCAAATATTTCTCGATTGTTCCAAAGAGATATTTCTTCTCTGGTTTTTCAAATATTGGTGGTGGACTTTTCTTTCTTACTCATTCTTTTTATCTTCATATTACTGTCATTTTCTTCTTTCTGTTTCATTTTGTTTTATGGTTTCTGTTAGCTCTCCTAGTTTAGGAAGAATAGGAGTGGATTCATGAAGAAAATAATTAATGCATCAGTTTCTCAGGAAGAGGGGGAGAGGGCAGCAGAGGGGAGTTGGGAGCGATAAGTGGATGTAAGGGGGGAGGGAGCATTAGAGTTGATTGTGATGATGTATCCAAACCTTTTTTTAGAAGTAGTTTAACTGTGGAAGTGTATGCTATGTGAATTTAATATCAAGAAACCAAATGACCGATGGGTGAAGGAGGAAGGGTTTTTGCTTAGGGAGCATTGAGTTCATTTTAATGGTGGTGGAAAAATGTTGAAAGGGATACAATAATGGTCATACAACATAAAGAGTATAATCAGTGATACTGATTTACACATGTAGAAGTGGTTGAATTGACTCATGATTGATATGCTGGCACAAAATTTACAACAACTAAAGCAGAGTCAGCAGGACAATCCTACTGATAGCAAAAGAAAAGAAATTATAAAAATCAGGGCTGAAGCACTGAAAAGCACGGATGAGCACATGAAACACGTTATTTCACGGGAAGAGCTGGAAGGAATTATGCTAAGCGAGGTAAGCCAGACCCAAAGGGACAGGTACACCATGAGTCCCCTGAGGTAAGTACAATCAGCATGACACAAATAGAAGAATAAACATCCATCCCACAATAAACGGGGGGAAGCATAGATAGTTGGAGGGAGGGCAGGCCACACTTAGGGAGCTACATGAGAGCCCAGCATAAAGAAGGGGAAGTGGGGCAGGGAGAGGGAGAACCAGGATGGGGAGAATCCGAGTGGATGGTATGGGGGGAACAGGGTACTAACCCACCCGGGGTTGAGTATTGGTTGTGTCCCCACAGAACTAGAACATGCATACGGACCCCACCACGACACACCAAACAAGGAGGGCAACGTAAAGTACAGAGGACTACACAAAGAGGCTGGACCATATGCTGTCCCAAACGAGAATTAGCCCGACCCCCATACTCGAAGGGAATACCACAGAAAATGAAAATAGATCGTCTGGTGTGGGAAAGGAACTGACCTACCACACCACATCCAGAAGGAAGCTGAAACAAAGGAAGGAGAAAGGACATAGTGGAGTACACTTGGGCCACCAAGCCACAGGATGATAGCCCAGCTCGAAGGACCCATTGTACAGGGAGGACCATACAGCTGGCCACACTGTGAGATGCAACATCCTGCACCAACTCATGGCCCGACATGGGACAGCACCTGAGACACAGTGGGGGATGTGCGACTGAGCTGACCCCACCACACTGAAGCAAACACTGGGGGCATGCAATGGAACAGTGGGAGAAGCAGAGCAAAGAGATCCCGAGGGAGTATAAAGGATAGACTTTGGGACCAGGACATGGCACCACACAAATTTCATCTGGAAAACACTCCTAAAGGCCAACAAACTGACCTTGAATTACTAGCAATTTTTCTTTTAATCTTTGCTATCTTTTTGTTTTGTCTTTTTTTTTAACCTTGTAAATTTTGTATGTTAGTGACTTTTATGCTTATCAGCGTGTCGGTGTTGCTGCTGTCGAAGCCATGTTCATATGTGCCACTTAGGCGCAGTTAAAGTCATATGCATTTGTATGCACATATTACTATATCAGCAGGTCCACCTAGACAAGATAAGCTGGACAAACAATGAGAGAAGAAAATAACGGGACCAACGGTCCTGGAGGGACATGAGAGTGTGGGAGGTAGGGGAAGGGAGGAGGTGTCGCCCAACACAGGGACAAGGGAACAGCGAGTGGTTCAAAACCAGAGGAGGGAGGGGAGGACTGGTAGGGAGTGACCAAGGGCAAGATAACTGAGAGGAATTACTGAAACCAGAATGAAGGCTGAACATGGTAGTGGGACTGGAGGAAAGCGAAAGGAAATAGAGGAAAGGAGTAGGAGGCAAAGTGCATACAGAGAAGCCTAAATACAGACATGTACATATGTAAATATATTTATGATTATGGGGGAAATAGACTTATGTGCATATATTTATAGGTTCAGTAGTAGGGTAGCAGATGGACATTGGGCCTCCTCATGCATACTCCCCCAATACAATAGCACCTCGCCCTGCTAAACGGTCATTGCATGACACCCACCTTCCCAGCATGATCACTGAAGACAGACATGTGTGTAAGCAAATGTGGTGAAGAAAGCTGATGGTGCCCGGCTATCAAAAAAAGATATAGCGTCTGGGGTCTTAAAGGCTTGAAGGCAAACAAGCGGCCATCTAGTTCAGAAGCAACAAAGCCCACAGAGAAGAAGCACACGGCCTAAGCAAATACAAGGTGTTGAATGGACCATGTAGCAGACACCAAAGAACAAAAACAATCATTGTGTGATCACCTTCCTCACATAATCGCTGAAGACGAAGGTGTGCATAAGCAAGTGTGGTGAAGAAGGCTGATGGTGCCCAGTTTACTGAGAAATATAGCATCTGGGGACTTAAAGGCTTGAAAGCAAACAAGCGGCCATCTAGCCCAGAAGCAACAAAGCCCACACGGAAGCAGCACGCCAACATGGGTGATCGTGAAGGGCAGAAGAGACCAGGTCTCAAACAACAAGGGTGGTGGGGTGTTGTGAATCACATCACCGTGAATGAGGGGGAGTGCGTGATGGGGACCCAATGCCCATCTGTAGACAGCTGGACATCCCTTCAGAGGGAGTAGTGGGGAGGAGATGAGTCACTCAGGGTTCAGTGTAGCAACAATGAAACTCAAAACCTTCCTCTAGTTCCTGAAAGCCTCCTCCCTCCCAATTATCATGACCCCAATTCTACCTTGCGGACCTGGTTAGACCAGAGGATGTACAGTGGTGCAGTAGGGATCTGGAGATACAGGGAATCTAGGACGGACGAACCCCTCAACACCAGCAGTAGGAGTGGCGACACCGGGAGGGAAGGGGGTGTAGAAAGGGAGAACCGATCTTGGAGATCTATGTGTGACCTCCTCTCTGGGAGATGGGCAATGGGAGGGTGGGTGAGGAGAGACGCCGGGCAGTGTAATATAAGATATAATAATTATTTATAAACTATTAAGGGACCAGGGGGAAGAGGGGAGCGGGGAGGGAGAGGGAGGGGTAAAAAAAGGGAAACCGAGCTGATTCCAGGAACCCAAGTGGAAGGTGAATTGTGAGAATGATGAGTGCAACGAATGTATAAGGGTGCTCTGCTCAATTGATGTATGTATGGATTGTGATAAGAGTTGTATGAGCCCCAATAAAAAGATTTATTAATTTAAAAATAAATTAATAAATAAATTTTAAAAATTAATTAATAAATATAATGTAAATTTTTTTAAAGTTTGTCTCAAAAAAAATCAAGGCTGAAATTCAGGAGAGGGAAAATAAGAAAACTATGGAACAATTAATACTGCTAAAAGTTGCTTCTTTGAAAGGATAAACAGAATCTATAGGCCACTGGCAAACCTAACCAAAGAAAAGAGGGAACAAATTTCAATAGCAAGGATAAGGGATGAAAGAGGGGGCATTACAACAGACCCTAATGAAATCAAAAGGATAGTTACACAGTACTATGAAGGACTGTACTCCAATGAATTCAACAATTTGGAAGATATGGACAAAGTCTTAAAAAAACAATCCCTTCCTAGGCTCTCCTCGGTGGACGTCAAGAATCTCAACAGACCCATAGCAATAGAAGAAATAGAAAAGGTTATCAAGGGATTACCAACAAAATTATCCCCTGGACCAGATGGCTTCACTGGAGAATTCTACCAAGCATTTAGGGAAAAACTAACACCAATCCTACACAAACTCTTCCAGAACATAGAAAAAGATGGCAAACTCCCAAACTCCTTCTATGAAGCTAGCATAACTCTGATACCAAAACTGGGCAAGAATCCCACAAGAATCGAGAACTACAGACCAATATCCCTAAGGAACACTGAAGCACAAATCTTTAACAAAATACTAGCCAACAGAATACCAAAGTATCCCTCCAGATTCTTTAGCCCTCAAACCTAAACAGTGGTCTGAGGGACTTAAAGAAAAAAGGGGAAAAGTGAAACTGAAGTGGACTTGGAGTCTTGTGACAAACAAGTTCACTTCAAACAATAACACAAAAAAACAAAAACAAAAAAAAAGAATACAAAATTATATAAAACAAATAATTCACCATGACCAAGTGGAATTCATACCGGGAATGCAGGGATGGTTCAACATACGAAAGACCATTAGTATTATTCATCACATTGACATGAAAAACTATAAGAACCACATGATAACATCAATAGATGGAGAAAAAGCATTCAACAACATCTAACACCAATTCCTGTTCAAGACACTTGAGAAGACAGGAATAGAAGGAAAGTTCCTCAAGACAATACAAGCTATATATGAAAAACCAACAGCCAACGCGGTGGTCAATGGAGAAAAGACTAACACAATCCCACTGAAAAAGGGGACCAGACAAGGATGCCCTTTGCTCCCAACCTTATTTAATATCGTGCTTGAGGTTTTAGTTAACAGCTTAAGGCAAAGAAGAGTCATCAAAGGTATTCATCTGGGGAAGGAAGAGGAAGGAAACTATCATTATTTGCAGATGATATGATTTTATATATGGAAAATCCCAAAAGTAAAACAAGGGGAATATTGGAAGCAATAGAGGAGTTTGGCAGAGTGGCAGGATACAAGATCAACAAACAGAAGTTGATCGGACTGCTATACACATCGGATAAGACCACAGAAGAGGAGATCAAAAAGGTGGTATCCTTCACAATATCTGAACACAGATTGAAATAGCTAGGGATAGACCTGACTAAAAATACAAAAGATCTATACGGGGAAAACTACAGAACACTATTACAAGAAACCAAGAGTGACCTCCACAAATGGAAGCATATCCCATGCTCATGGATTGGAAGACTCAATATAGTGAAGATGTCAGTTCTGCCAAAGGCACTATGTAAGTTTAATGCAATCCCGATACAATTACCCTCATTTTTCTTCAAAGAAAGGGAAAAACTGATTACCAACTTCATATGGAGAGGGAAGAAGCACAGAATTAGCAGAGAACTCCTCAAGAAGAAGGACACATTGGGAGGGCTTGTTTTGCCTGACTTTAGCACATACTATACAGTCACAATTGTCAAAACCGCATGGTATTGGTACAATGACAGATACTCAGACCAATGGAAAAGAACTGAAAACCCAGGAATAAAATCATCAGCATACAGACAACTGATCTTTGATAAGGGCCCCAAAAATATCAAATGGGAAGCAGATGCCCTCTTTAACAAGTGATGCTGGGAAAAAAAATGGATATTTATCTGTAGAAAAATGAAGCAAGACCCTTATCTCACTCCATGCACAAGAATAAACTCAAGGTGGATCACAGACCTTGAAGATAAACTCCAAACTATTAGGGCCATCAATGAGGGAATTGGGACCAACTTGAGAACTTTGGCACAGGGAATACATAGACTATCAGAAATAGGGAAGGACATAACGGAGGCACAAATTGACAAATGGGATATACTGAAGATAAAACAACTGTGTACATACAAAGAATTCACCAAGAGATGATTAAGAGAGCCTACAGACTGGGAAAACATCTTTAGCAATGACATATCAGACAAAGGCCTTTTTACTAAAATCTTCAATACTCTGCTAGCTTTCAAAAAGGAAAAAAACTTTTTGCCCACTTGAGAGGTGGGCAAAGAACTTGAACAGATGTTTCACAGGGACAGAAATATGAATGGCCAACAAACATATGAGAAAATGTTCCAAATCTTTAGCCATAAGAGAAATGCAAATTAAAACAACAATGAGGTACGTCCTAACACCCTCAAAGGTAGCCCAATTCAAAAAATCAGAAAGCAACAAGCGTTGGAGGGGCTGTGGGGAGACAGGAACACTCAACAACTGCTGGTGGACTTGTAAGTATGTATGACCAGTAAGGAAATTGATCTGGCGATATCTAAAATAGCTGGAAATCAAGTTACCATATGACCCAGAAATGCCCCTTATGGGCATATACCCAGAAGAGGCAAGAAAAAAACCAAGGCCAGACATGTGTGCTCCAATGTTCATTGCAGCACAGTTCACAATTGCAAGGAGTTGGAAGCAACCCATATTTCCATCAACTGACAATTGGATTACAAAACTGTGATACATACATACAATGGAGTACTACGCATCACTAAAAAGCAATGATGAACTTATGAAGCACATCGCTGCATGGGAAGAACTGGAGGAAATCATGCTAAGTGAAGTAAGTCAGGCACAAAAGGACAAGTATAACATAAGCCCACTGAGGTAAGCATTAAAAAAAATTTCAAAAGGGGCATAGGGGAAAAGCTACTGTATACAAATATTCTTGGAGTGAGAACTGTGTAGTATGGCAGGGACCAGATCAAATGCAGGGGTGCACATGGTAGACAACTGGGGAAGAGGTGGGGAAAGGGGGGAAAAGGATGAAAATAAGGAAGAAATGGGTAGCAGGGGCATGGGGTGCTAACCCACCCAAGGGGAGGGTATTGTTTATATCTTCACAGGGAAAGAGGGACCAGACTTCAACCCAGTGCCTCAAGGTGTGAATACAACGTTCTGGCATGGAGTAGGGAACCACTGTAGACATCTCGGGACTGGCCCCAGTATCAAATACTAAGGGGACGCCTGCCCCTTCCCCCAGAAGAATTTATTTCAAAGGACGGCATTGAATCTGCAGCTCTGGGAAAGGGACATATCTGATCAGAGCACAAGGGAGCAGTTGAAGGGGAATTAGGAGAGGGTGGAGCACATCCTGGCCCACCCGGCCTTGAGGATGATGACCCCAATTAGAGCAGCCAGTCCACAGAGAAGACCACATGGCCAGCCCCACTATGAGACATGACAGCCCTCACTGACTCATGACCTTGAGGAGGACTGCACCAGAGACACAGTGTGGGAATTGTGCCCGACCTGATCCTACCACAAGGAGGCAAAGCACTGGGGGAGTGCAGCGGAACAGTAAGAGAATGAATTGGCAACATCCCCAGCGAATGTTGAAGGTGGACTTTGGGGCTAGGGCATGGTGCCCCAACAGACTGGACTGGAAAACACTCCTAAAGGCCAACCAATGATCCTTGAACTAACTACAAGCTTTTCTTTCTTGTTGTGATTTTTTGTTCTTTTTCAGTAGTTTGTTGTTGTTTTGTTGTATATTGTTCCTTGGTTTTGCTTTGTCTTGTTTTTGGCCATGCTATTATCTCCGCAGGTCTGTCTAAATAAGATAGGCTGGATGAACAATCTGGAGGAAAAACAATGGGACTGACAGTGCCAGGGGGGAAATGGGATAGGGAGAGGTTGGGGGTAAGGAAGTGGTGTTAATAAACCCAGGGACAAGGGAACAAGTGATCCAAATTGGTGGTGATGTGGGTGTGAGAGGCCTGGTAGGACATGATAAAGGGAAATGTAATGAAGAGGTATTGCTGAAACGCAGGTGGGGACGGAGCATGATAGTGAGACAGGAGGAAAGTCAAGGGAAATAGAGGAAAGAGCTGGGAGTCAAACGCATTTATAGAGGTCTAGATAAAGACATGTACATATGCAAATATGTTTATGTATGAGGATGGGGAAATAGATCTCTGAGCCTATATTTATAGGTTTAGTATTAAGGTGGTAGAAAGACATTGGGCCTCCAATCAAGTACTCCCTCAATGCAAGAACACTTTCTTCTATTAAATTGGCACTCTATGATGCTCACCCTCACGACACAACCGCTGAAGACAAAGCCGGTGAATAAGTAAATATGGTGAAGAAAGCTGATGGTGCCCGGCTATCAAAAGATATAGCATCTAGGGTCTTAAAGACTTGAAGGTAAACAAGCGGCCATCTAGCTCAGAAGCAACAAAGCCTACACGGAAGAACATACCAGCCTGTGTGATCATGAGGTTCCGAAGGGATCAATTATCAGGCATCAAAGAACAAAAAATCATATCATTGTGTGCACACCTACATGATATGATCGCTGAGGACAAACGGGTGTATAAGCAAATATAGCGAAGGAAGCTGATGGTGCCCGGCTATAGCATCTGGAGTCTTAAAGGCCTGTAGGTAAACAAGCAGCCATCTAGCTCAGAAGCAAGAAAGCCCACATGGAAAAAGCACACCAGCCTGTGCGATCATGAGGTGTCGAAGGGAGCAGGTATAAGATATCATCCAAACAAAAAAAGCCTACCATAGTGAATGAAGGGGAAAGTGCAGAGTGGAGACCCAAAGCCCATTTGTCAGCCACTGGAGATCCCCTTGCAGAGGGGTCGAGGGGAGGAGGTTAGTCAGTCAAGGTGCGATATAGCACCGATGAAAAATACAAATTTCCTCTAGTCCCTAAATGCTTCCTGGCCCCCCCACCCCCCACTATCATGATCGAATTTTACCTTGCAAGTCTGGCTAGACCAGAGGATGTACACTGGTGCAGATAGGAGCTGGAGGTACAGGGAATCCAGGGTGGATGATACCTTCAGGACCAGGGGTGTGAGTGGCGATACTGGGTGGGTTGAGGGAGAGTGGGTTGGAAAGAGGGAACCGATTACAAGGATCTACATGTGACCTCCTCCCCAGGGGATGAACAACAGAAAAGGGAGTAAAGGGAGATATCAGACAGGGAAAGATATGACAAAATAATAATTTATGAATTATCAAGGCTCATAAGGGAGCAAGAAGGGAGGGGGAAAAAAGAGGACCTGATGCCAAGGGCTTAAGTGGAGAGCACATGTTTTGAAAATGATGAGGGCAATGAATGTACAGATGTGCTTTACACAATTGATGTATGTATGTCTTGTGATAAGAGTTGTATGAGCCCCTAATAAAACATTTTTAAGTGGTTCAATTGATTAATGTTTTCTCGTGTATATTTTTGTCAAAATTGAAAAAAGATTGCGCGAATAACTGTGTACAGGAAAAAAGAAAATGTTCTAAAATTCATTGTAGTAAAGATTGTGCAACTTCTCTTGATATAGTTGAAGTATTGAATTATCTAAATGTGAATAAAACATTGGAAAAACACAAACCCCGCAAAATTGATGGAATACAGACTGAAATGTTTCAAAGGGAGAAGCCGTGCTGGCAGCACTCAGATGCAAGAAATTTGGAAGACGGTTACATGGACAATAAATTGGAAGCGGTTCATATTTGAGCCCATTCCAAAGAAAAGAGATCACACATAATATGATTAGTAAACAGTATCATTAATTTTACAAGCAAATAGCCATTTGCTCAAGAAAGTTTGGAGACCTACATCAGATATGCCTGAAGTTCAACTGAGTTCAAAGAGGACATGGATCTTGGCTGAAAGCAGACACCACCAGAAAGATGTTGACTTGTGTCTTATTAAGCGTGCACAGGCATTTGAGAAGAGTTTCCTCACCACATTCTCCATTTGATCTTTAGGCGAACGTCATGATCATCTTAAAAACATGCTATTCCCCCTCCAAAGGAAAAGACTATGGCCCCGAAAGTCACTTGAATTGTCCAAGAGGACCCAGATGATAAACTGTGTCCCCACCCCACTGCCATGGAGGCAATCCCAGCTCATGGTGACCCAGGAGGACAGAGTAGAATTGCTCCATTGAGCTTCTTATTTTATCTTATTATTGGTGCCGTCAAGTCAGTAACTAACCCATAGCAACCCAATGTCCAACAGCACGAAACACAGCCTGGTCCGACGTCTTCCTCCCCTTTGTTCCTATGTCTGCGCCCATTGCTCCAATCCGTTTCCTTGAGGCCTTCCTCTTTACGCTGCCGCTCCACTTTACCATGCATGATGTCCTTCTCTGGGGACAGGGCTCTCCTGACAACATGCCCCAAGTATATAAGACAGAGCCTCGCCCTCCTTGTCACTGTGTTTACAGAACTAGAAATTGTTATGAGAGCAGACAGCCTCATCTCTCTCTTGAAGAGCAACTGGTCTGTTTGAACTGCTGGCCTTGTGGCTAACAGCCTGACATTTAACCCACTCCTCCACCAGTCTGCTGGTAAATTACATCAAACCATAACTAAAATCTGACCTTACCGGACTCTCTGATTCCAATTTCTATTTGGCAACAAACCAATAAGCCGCTTGTGGATCCCAGCGCTCTGTAAAGATTATCTGGAATCCCTTTTATTTATTCGTCTCTTTGTTTCGCAAGGTAGTTTTAATTTGTGGTAACTGCTTTGGCAAACCAAAGCGCTCTCCCTTCACTGTGATGAACACTAGCGTCTGAATCCTTACACTGCATAGAATCTTGCAGTTGGTAAATGCAAACTACTAAGACCTTTTGTTCAAGTTCTAAAATGGTTTTGCTTGTCGTCCATACTCATATTAGTAATCCGATGAGAACAAATAATAATAGACATATCACTACAATGGTTAAGCCCAACTTTACACACATCTTTTCAGTGAATGTAGCTTTGAATGGATTAGTGTAATCGTCCACATGGTATGTTTACGGAACAGATGTGGAATCTGTACTTCAGAGATTTAAAGGAACTTGCTCACAGGCTCATATTTATTAAGTGTCAAAGTAAGTAGTAAAATATCTAACTCAAAGTGTTCTCTTCAGAGATAAATGAGAACATTTACTTAAAAGACTTGGCAAAGGGAGACAATAGCACTTGTTTTACTTCAATCTTATTTTCAGAGCCTTGGGGGATAGGGCCCAGCAGGTAAGGTATTGCCAAGATAAATCACTTTTATCTGAAAATCAGTGAGTCGAATGAAGTGGCCAAGGTTATACACTGAGTGGCTATCTGTAAGAAACAGTCCAAGTGCTGGGTCTGACCTCTGACTTCCCAGAGGAGGATGAAGAGTCTAACTCAACAACAGCCCCAGGCCAGTTTCTGTGAGGTCAAGGTCAGACATGCCTCCACTCTCCAACCTGTTTTACAAGTTCTGGCACACCATATGGTGTCCTCTCATATTACTCTGCTTCTCGCCTGGGTTCAGTAACTCCTGGCAATGGCCACACAGAACTCAATGACCATACTTGTGATGATGAGGTAGATTCAAGAAGTGACCATGTTATAATTCAGGGTCAGAAATGCCCAGAACACAGTTCTTCTCATCAAGACCACCTCCTTCAGCTATCCTTGCATCAGGCCTTCATCTCTCATCCCCGGCCCCTCAGCGACACAGCCCCTTGTCTTTGTCCTGCTTGGGCAATGTTATAAAGCTCCTTTAACACTCCCAATAAATGCCCAAAGGCCACACCACTCAACCACATTCCTCCCTAGGCTCCAACTCTGTGGATCAGCAAACCTAGTTCCATTCAGCGTGTGGAAACTCTTCACGCCATAAGCTAGCTTCCTGCCTAAAGTTATTCAGCTTTACTCATTCCGTGAGCCAGGGAAGTCCCTACACTTTGTCTGTCTCATCCTCTAGCTCAGCGGTTCTCGACCTGTGGGTCACAACCTGCTTGGGGGTCCGATGACGCTTTCCCAGGTGTCGCCCAATTCATAACAGTCACAAAATCATAGTTATAGAGTAGCAGTAAAAATAATTTTGTGGACAGCTGGAGCCAAAATGGGTGAACAAGTAAATGTGGTGAAGAAAGCTGATGGTGCCCGGCTATCAAAAGAGATAGTGACTGGGGTCTTAAAGGCTTGAAGATAAACAAGCGGCCATCTAGCTCAGAAGCAACAAAGTCCACATGGAAGAACACACCAGCCTGTGGGATCGAGTGGTCCCAAAGGGATCAGTTACCAGGCATCAAAGAACAAAAAATCATATCATTGACTGCACACCTCCATGTTAGGATCGCTGAAGACAAATGGGTGCACAAGCAAATGTGGTGAAGAAAGCTGATGGTGCCCGGCTATCAAAAGAGATAGTGTTTGGGGTCTTAAAGGCTTGAAGGTGAACAAGCGGCCATCTCGCTCAGAAACAAATAAGCCCACATGGAAGAAGCACACCGGCCAGTGCGATCACGAGGTGCCCAAGGGACCAGATATAAGGCATCATGCAAAAAAAAAAAAAAAGATATAAGTGTGTGTATGTATGTGTATATATGTGTATATGTATATATGTATGCGTATATATATATTATATTAAATGAAGGGGGAAGTGCAGAGTGGAGACCCAAGGCCCAAGTGTCGGCCAATGGAGATCCCCTCATAGAGGGGCTTAGGAAAGGAGATGGGTTAATTAGGGTGTGAGGTAGTATCGATGAAGAACACAGCTTTCCCCCAGATCCTGGATGCTTCCTCCCCCCAACTACCATGATCCGAATTCTACCTTGCAGGGCTGGATAGGACAGAGGCTGTGCACTGGTACATATGAGGGTTGGAGATACAGGGAATCCAGGGTGGATGATACCTCCAGGACCAAGGGCGTGAGGGACGATGCTGGGAGAGTGGAGGGTGAATGGGTTGGAAAGGGGGAACTGATTACAAGGAGCCACATGTGACCTCTTCCCTGGGAGAGGGACAGCAGAGAAGGGGGGAAGGGAGACCCCGAATAGGGCAAGATATGACAAAATAACGAGGTATAATTTACCAAGGGCATATGAGGGAGGGGGGAAAAGGGAGGGAGGGGGGGAAAAAAAAAAGAGGACCTGATGCAAGGGGCTTAAGTGAAGAGCAAATACCTTGAGAATGATTGGGACAGGGAATGTATGGGTGTGCTTTATACAATTGATGTATGTATATGTATGGATTGTGGTAAGAGTTGTTGGAGTCCCTAATAAAATGTAAATGAAGAAAAGAGGAGAAAAAAATGATTAGGGCAAAGACTGTACAGATGTGCTTTATACAATTGATGTATGTATATGTATGAACTGTGAAAAGAATTGTATCAGCCCCAATAATTTGTTAAAAAATAAAAAATAATTAAAAAATAATAATAATAATTTTGTGGTTGGGGGGGGGGGTCACCACCACATGTGAAACTGTATTCAAGGGTCGTGGCATGAGGAAGGCTGAAAACCACTGCTCTAGCTCTGTTTTTCTGCTGCCTCTTCTACCACAAGTCATCCGATGCTTCTCTCGTGTCACAGATCTGTCTTCTGAAGCTCATAAGAACCATGGGGCCCAGGGGACACACACCACTCCTGGCCCTTCTTTATAGGTGAAAGTAAGAACCTCCTCTGACCGCTTTGGACATTGTGGCAAAGTTGACCGATCCCTTTCTTTGAGTCCCACACACCTGTTTCCATGCTCGCAGCCAGTGTCATGACAGAGAAAATGGATAGAAGAGCCAAACTGAATGTTTCCCTGGGCCACAGTGTTCGAACAAGGACTAAACCCCATTTAGTTTGACTGTGCCCTTGGTGGGCCCTCCACTGTTTCTATTATGAAGAAAGAATTTGTGGAAACAAATGAATGACCAAGAAAAAGGCAAATTCTTGTCCATAAGAACAAACACAAAGTTGAATTCAAGGCCTTCTTCAGTGAAGGCTCATTTTTATGCTGTTTTTAAAATGAACTCTTTTTAAAATGTTGATCTCTCTAGCGTGCAAAGTGCTTGGGTGGTGCCAACAATGAGCACATCCAGGTGCCAGCTGCAAGGTTGCTGGTTCCAGTCTAGGCAGAGGAGCCTCAGGAAAAAGGCTTGGAGATCTCCGTCTGGAAAACAGCCGTTGGGCACTCTCTGCCATGCCCCACTAGTCAGGGTCTGCACATGCAGCTGCCCTGTGTCCTGCGCTAGAGAAGCCGGCTACTCGTGAGCGGGGTCAGTTTCAAACCCCGGTGATGCCGCTGGAAGCCGTGAGACTGTGAGCTTCTCAACCTTCCCAAACTTTAATTACCACAGTGGCAAAATAATCCCTTGTTTGAGTATCTCGAGTTAATATAAAGAGGCTATCATCTATATTGCCATTCAAGAAAGCACTGAAAACCTAAATCCTGGGCTTCTTCCGGGCTCCGGTCTGGCTTGCTGTCGCCATGGACCCGTCGTGAGCACAGGCCTGGGAAGAGGCTGCAGATGGCTGCGCTCGTCATGGACCCCTCGTGAGCACAGGCCTGGGAAGGGGCTGCTGATGGCTGCGCTCAGGACAAAAAGCAAGCACCGAGTGGCTGGCGGCCTGCAGAGAAGGGTTCGCCTGACTGCCGCAGAAACCGCGTGGTCTTTCGGAAACAGAGCCCTGCTTCTGCTTCCTTTGCTGCCTGTGCTTGTTCTGGGTACTCTTTGGCGAGGGGAAAATGATGGTCTGAATGTTGGAAACCCCGCAGTCGGGAGAACACAGGGTGGAAAGACAGGGTCAGACACCAAAGCACCACCAACAGCAAACCCCAAAGAGATGAAAACAAAAACAACAAGAAAGACAGCCCACTGAAAGTGGACCTACACCGCACACCAAACCACTGACATCAGTGTTCGGGGGCCCTCTCCTGGCTTCCCGGGGGAGCTGCGCTCTGTGTGCGGACGGACGTCCAGCTCTTTCTGTGGTCCCTGTAGGCTCTATCCCCCACCTTCACGCTGACTGCAGCTCTCACTAGCCAACTAGAATGATTTAAGTCCTCCTCTTCTTCCATTCAGCTTCCAGAAAGCCCTTTCAAAGTATTCTTCATAATTATCCCATTCCATTTAAAGTAGTTCAATAGTTTCCATTTCATACAGAGCAAGTTCAAATTCTTTACCATAATTCGCAAGGCTGTGAAAACCTAAACAGAATGTTTTATGCTATTTTATATTTCACCAGAATAATTTTAACTATTTTAGTTATTCGCTCTAATCTATGCGTCTAGCCTGGTGTCAGAAACAGAACACTTCTTGCTGGGTAAGATGCGTGGACATCGGCTCTATATTGGAAATGTGCTCTGAGTCCCATTCACTCCTACAAGTCCCCTTTTTTTTATGCCCTCCCATTGACGAGACCAAATCTGGCTGATTTGTTTTCTCCAAAGAAGGACAATCGTTCCAGATACATCGGAAGCTTCCAACAAGTGTCTATGGGATTACTATCTGTGTAGGACATTTTTGCAGAGCAAACGTTGATCTTTTTGCAGTGACCAATCATACTCACATTCAACAAAAACTACAAAGTGTTTTTGCACTGCGAGCAATAGCAAAACCTTTTGCTATCTCCCACAGTCAAACAGGTAAGGAAGATGACCTCCTTCCCACCTGCCTGCCCCCACCCCCCACCCCCACCACAAGCTTTAAGATTCAGGTTCAGCAACGTGGGGTTAGGAGAGCCATTGCCTCTCTGGGTCTTGGTGTGCTCCTTGAGAAACGTTGTGGAGAAGAATCATGGTAATCAGCTGATGGGCATGCAGCAGGCCTGGTCGTTGATGCCAGAAGAGCTGAAGCCCTGATTGGCAGAGACTGGCATTCCTACAACCATCCTGAAAGTGCTTCCCTGGCTGATTCCTCCCTTCAGAACCTATGCTTGGGGGTAAATCTTGCCTTGCCTCCCTCTAGGAAGGAAGGTTGGTCTAATCCTGAAACTGAAGCTGTTTGACAGGGAAGATTATTCAGATGGGTCTTATCTTCTGGTATCCCAAACAAGATCTTCAACTGATGTCCTTTACACCCATGGGTTTGGTAGGCACTCAAGCTCCACGGGACAATATTGCACTCACCTTTTTGCATTAATATGTATACATATATCATATCATTCCATAGTTAAATCATGTTCAGCAGAATTGTACAATTGCTACCACCACCAGTTTCCAAACACCTTTTCTCTACATTGACCCCTTGACATGGTCTCCCCTTCACACACACAGCCCACCACCATTGAACCCCCTCCCACCCAAACCCTTATTCTACTTGCTGTCTCCAGTTCCTCGATCCTGGGTTTCATATGCTGAAAAATGGAAAAACACAACTTCAAGAGGGTGACCTCCAATGACAAGACAAGTCAGAGATACATCCTAAGATGGACAAGCTAAAACCAAACAGAACAACACAGACTAAAGATACAGTTTAGGAAACCAGATCAGGTCCAGCCTGCTTCGTGGGGAGGGGTGGGGGGGTGCTTTATATTCCCTGAAAACACACTCTGTCTCCTGTCCCCACACCAAGCTAAGGCACCGCAAGACAGAAACAAAATGCGTCATGAGTTCTCTCTCTCTCTTGTTCCCTAAATCAATTATCAATTATTCCTATTGATTCAACCTCCTACATGTATCTGTGAAAGCTCAGTTTTCCACATTAATGCAGTCACTTAGATCCAGTTACTGCCATCTCTGACCTAAACTATTCATTACTAGCACTTTCAGGTAGGGCAGGAGAAAGATGAGACTGCGTATCTTGGAAACCATCATCCTCAGTCCTGTATGTTTGCTGAGTTGGAATCAACCTGAAGACAACTTTGGTGGGTCTGTATTAGGATATATTGAAGATCATGACAAGAAGCCAATTCGAGCATTGACTCAAGACTTGCAGATATCCAGTCCAGTTTGACCTAAATTCCCTTCTCCAACTTCCCTCTTGTGAACTTTCCTCCTTGTCCGCGTCCTTCATCTTCGTGTTACCTTTGGCTTTCACTCTACACCAATCCTGACCCTTCATCAGACCATACCAGACGTAATCCAGGTACGTCTTGTTCACTCTTGCTTCCTGGACTTGTGCCTGGCACCAGGAGGACTTTAAAATATGTGGCTGGATGAAGCAGAGTTGGATGTTCTCAACGTGTGCCTAGTTCATAAAGTGTGGTGTATGCAGGTGTACACACGTGCACACACATGTACACACACGTGCAAGCATGTGCTTAGTTGACTTCAAGTGCTGTGTAAGGTTAATTAACCCAGGGGTAATTAGCCAAGGGTTGGGTTCCTCAAAGAACTCAGCCTGGTTATATCTCCCTCTCTTCTTCCCTCGTCAGACGTTCCTATCACAAGCCAGAAATTCCTCTCTTTGTTCATGTACTCAGATCTCCGGGAGGGTCCTCAGTTTTTAACCTTAAACAGGTGTTCAAAGAAAAGTTTCCTGAAATGGATAGGATGCTCCACGGAAGAGAAATCCTCATGAGTGCTTTTCTCCATTACACTTACCAATTCAGAAGAGAGCGAATGCACCATCATGAGGAAGGATGGAGTCCTGGAATGAAAATGCTCCTGATAACTCAAGCAAGCTTCTTGCCCATCCTCTCTTTGCTCGCTGCGTGGGTTTAACTTCTCTCTCCCTCTCCCTGTCCCTGTCCCTCTGCATACCAGCTCTCTTTCCGTACTTCAGGCTGTGTTATGAAATGTGTCTTCTCTAGCGACTGGGAAACACTGAGATCTGATTCATGTTACAGCTCTCTGAATGAGGGGCTCTGAGTGACCCATTGCCATCCTGTGCATTGTCTAAATCCTCATAGGAGGGGGAGTGTGTGTAACAGCTGACAGGCGTGAGGAGAGCACCAACGGAAGTCCTCGTGGCCCAGGCAGACCCTGGCAAAGGTCCCCTGGGCTTCCTGAGAGGGTTGCTGCAACTACTCGTGGTTGCCTTCAATCCATTCTCATCTATTATTATCCTAAAGAGAGAGAAGTCTCATATAAACTAGAGAAGAACTGGATAGAGAGAACTACTCCTGGAAATGCCTGCACCATGTGGAAACTAATTTGGGAGTGACCAAAGAGGTACAAATGTATGCAATCAGCTCAGCTAAACCTGATTCCTTCTTTGAAAATATGTCATCAGGGTAAAAGAGAAACGAGTACAAGCTACAGACCCAACAAGTCAGCAACAGAGCCGTGCTCGAGGCTCAGACAATTGTTTGTGTATGTATTCGGGAAATACAGACGGAAATGTTGCTCTTGAAAAGCCCTCAATGTGGCTGTCATTACTCCCTGCCTAGAAGCGCCCCTGTGGGTTTCCTAGACGGGAATTCTGGACCAGAGTAGAGTGGCTTGTCTTTACCCTCCAGAGAAGCTGCTGGCTGTGAACTGCTGATCATGTGGTGAGCACCCCAACATGTAACCACTATGCTATCAGGGCTCCAATGGCTCTCCCGAAAGCCTTGGTGGTTCAGAATGACAGCTCCCTGCTTGGGGATGCCCAGTGACAGCCCTTGAAGCCATCCCAGAACCCTGCAAATGGTGCACTTGAAGTAGAACATGGGAGGAAGGAGACAAGGTTTGAAGGAAGAAGCCTACACCTCCCCCACCCCTGTGGGGTTCGATTTTTTTTTTCAAATGAGTTTTCATGGAGACATTAAACTCGAAGACCCCATGAAGCTCCGTGGGGCCTTTGAGGCTGGGATTATTCGCCCTGTCTTCTGTGGTGTTGGGTGAGTTTGAACTGCCGGCCTTTGATTAGTGGCAAATGATTGATGGACTGCCCCACTCATGGCTTAAGGTTCATCTAGAGAGCAGGGAAAAAATATTAATATCCAGATCCTAGAATTGTCCTAAGAATTAATGTTACGTAAGCTTTTAATGAACGCAAATCATTACCATCATTATTATTTCGTGTCATAACAAAACCAGAGAGGAGAAACAAACCAGGGCTGAGAACTAACAGAAGGTTCAGAGAGAG
Source organism: Tenrec ecaudatus (assembly GCF_050624435.1). Taxonomy (NCBI): domain Eukaryota; kingdom Metazoa; phylum Chordata; class Mammalia; order Afrosoricida; family Tenrecidae; genus Tenrec; species Tenrec ecaudatus. Next base: position 166,345,848 of record NC_134537.1, read on the forward strand.
CCCAGGAGGAAGGAGAGCCTGCATGCAGGCTCCCTCAGGTGTGGTGTGTCTGGATGACCTACCTGCCTAGGCTGAGGATTCTGGGAACTTCTGTCTTCTTCCTTGGACACAGTACATACACCCTCTCTGCTACACATTCCTGATGACAAGCCAGATGGAGCTATGATGATGGAAGACAGGAGTTCCCAGAATCCTCAGAGGAAAGCCATGCCCACCCAGAGGCATGATTGGCTATGACCTGATTGACAGCCTGGACTCCACCCCTTCACTCAAGTTGACAGGAGATTATGTAACTGCCACAGAGATCTAAGTTAGGACACTGCCCACCTTGTTATGCATGTGGTTGTCTGTAACTAGGGTGGCTTGCTTGTCCCAAGACAATATAAGTTGGCGAAAGATTACATTCTCTCTCTCAGTCCTGATCCCATGGAGGGGTGAGCGCACTATGTTCAGTGTCTGTCTTTTTCATTTCTTCTGAATGTACTACCTCGCCTTGAACCCATTCCATTTTGGGAGCTGGTCTCCTTCCACATGAAACCCTGTCACTCTGCTCCTGATTCCTTCCATCTGGAATCCAATGAGCGACTGATGGGTGAACATGTTTGACGCTAAGACAAGGACAGGCACCTCCCTGTGTTAAGTTCCTGGTAGAGCTCAGGGCTGTCGGTAGGTCCGGCACCTGTGACAGAGGGGCCAGCAGAAGAGGGGCCCACTTTTTTCTTGTTATTCTCATTTGACCTTGTAGGGAAAGTGCTGGGCACACACTGGCAGTCAGAGTGCTGGCTTTCTCTCACTCGAAAGAGGAACACGATCACCACGATTCACCGACTAGAGTAGGGAAGTGATTCAAGAAGTCTAGGTGGCAACCTTTTAAACTACATATTGCTATATTTTAGAAATAGAAAATGGTATTTGCCGATTCAACGATTGTTGCATGTATGATTCTGAGACATTAATTATGTTCCTCATGTTGCACCACGCACTCAGCTTCACATTAGAATGAATCACTCATTCTGATTTTGTCAATTTTCATTTTCAATAGCTTTCACTTGAACAGATCCTGAGAAAGCTATAACTTGATTTATTTTTTTTTTTTTTGCTTCATTTAAAATGACCCTGTTCTTCTTATCCCTTCAATGTTCAGGGGCTTCAAATATAGTGCAGATAAAATTGCACCCACTCTTGAAAAAGTTGTAACTGCCAACTATTTTGCCCTCTTGGTTCACATTTACTTGAATGTGACTGAGCTCTTTCTTCCTCTAGATTAGACTGTGACGATTCTAGAAAAGTCGCATGAAGGCCAGAAGGAAGTGCTTTACCTTTGGTTCAGAAACTGAAACCTGCCCTGGCTTAGCCAATCCTATTCCCAGGAAGGAGGAGGCTGGGCAGCTCATCTCCTGGCATTCCAGGCAAAAAGAGGGAAGCCAAAAGCCTGGATCCTGGGGTTTTCACCTTTGGGCCAGGATTTACCTCTCCAAATTCCAGATGGTCTAGCTTGTGGTGCCTTTCCCAGCCTCCTTTCTCAGGCTCCACTCCTCGTATCCCTCCTCTGCTTTCCTTGTCTCCTTTCTGGGCCCTAGTGAGGGCACCCAGCTCAAACAGAGCAGAGCCAGTGCTGGGTCCTAGGCTGGACGAGCCTTTGTGTGACCAAGGGTTGCAGGAGCCAGAGAGCTAGTCCAAAGCAGCTCTTCTCCCACACAGGGTGGAGGCCAGAGAAGAGACACCAGATCTGTCTTCAAGTACAAAAGGCCAATATGGACGTCAGTCAGGGAGTGAAGCCAGAAATACAGGAGAGGGTAATTAAGGGCCAGAGCAGGAGACTGGGAGGAAACGCTGGGAGGGAGGCAAGAAGAGACTCTTGGTATCGCGATGGCCTGAGCTGGTAGCTGGAACTGTCTCTACCTGGAAAATAGGTCTGTCGTCATGGAACAGGTGGAGCAGAGAGTTCCTGCCAGGGAGCAACTTATTTACTAAGTGTCAATGACACAGGCTGATTTTAACCAGAGTCCATGCTTTGGCTCTTGTCTGTCTGATAGGCCAAATAGGTCAATATTTTAAGATCACGCCTGCACTGATCCTATTTTTAAAATTTCCTCTCTCTGACTACATTTTGAGTTAAAAGTGAAAAACTAGCCTGGATCTGTATTCTTTTGTGTACACACACACACACACACACACACACACACCTCAGTCCCACAACAGAAAACAAAGGAAATTCTGGTCAGAGATTTTCTTTAGAGTTACTTACATGGCCAGATCCACAGTGTGTTTCTCTCCGGTTGAGGCAGCTCAGGGGCCCTTCAAGGCTTGGCTGGCCAGAGAGTGCATGTCAACAATGATGGGTCCTGGCCAGATACCTCCACCCCTTCATTTGCACAGCTCCTTAAATCCAGCAGGGAACACAGGTGGCAGCCAGCTAGAGGTCCCTGGCACCTGGCTCAAACAGATGGAGGAGGGAACAGAGGACCACAGGTACCACCCAGGACGCCATGGTCTGTCGTCCATTCTCAGTCATCTGGAAGGTCCTTCAGAACTTTCGTGACAGGGACAAATTTCAATGATCTCTTGCATAGGGCAAGAATCTCGAGATGAATCAATTCGATTTTATGACAAACTAGTCTTTGTTGATTATATGATCTTTATAGCAAAAAATCAACTTTACCTAGTAATGTGACTGCAACCAGGGAAAATACATAAATAAATAAATGAAAATGTTTTATTTTCAGTAAACCTTTTCTAGGGACACTGAGATTTAATTTTGCATAATTGTATGTGTCACAAAGTATTATTAGATTTTAATTTTTCTCAAAATTTAAAAAACATGAAAGTCATTCTAATATTTTGTGCTGTACAATTCCTGGCAATGGGCTCTATTTGAAACATGAACTTTGCTTTGCTCACTCCTAGCGTTCTCTGTTCTTATTCCAGCCAATATTTTCTTCACTGCAGTCATTGGATAGACATTTTCACATCAGTTTGAATCTTCCAACTTTGGTGTTCTTTTTCAAGATAATGTTACTGACTCTAGACCATTTGCATTTGTATATAAATTTTAGAATCAGTTTTTCATTTCTACTGAAAAGCAAATTTGTTGAGATTTTAGTGAGGAATATAGTTAAGGCATAGAGCAATCTGGACAGAATTAGTATTGAGCACTCTAATTCATGAAAGTGGTATATCTCTGCATTTATTTAATCTTTCATTTATCTTAGCAGCATATCAACACTTTCCAGTGAAGATCTTACACATATATTGCAATTTTTAAGTATTTTGTAATTTGTTGTTTTCAATAAATTATGGTTATTTAACTGAAATAATAGGCTTTAACACCAAACATGGTTTAATACAAGTGGTTTCTGATCTATAACTTATTTGAGTTACAATTATTTTCACTTTGTTTCCTTTTTTAAAAAGTTTTTAATTGTTTCATAGGCATATAATTCATAAATCACACAATCATTTAATTAGTCAATCATTTAATCATTCAATCATATTAAGAAGAGGTGTGTAATCGTTTTAGAACATTTTCTTCTCATACACATTATCTTTAGCTACTGATTTCCCTCAACCTCTTCTGTCACACCCCTCTCACTGCCATCAAGTTAATACTGACTCACAGTGACCCCTGTGGGTTTCTGAGACAGTAACTTTTATAGGAGTAGAAAGCCCAGTCTGCTGGTGGTTTTGAACTGCCAACCACGTGGATTGCAACCCAACACATAACCACACCACCACCAGAGCTCCATGCTCCTACATAATTATTACTCCAGGCACAGTTTCTATAGATTGGTCTATCCTAGATTTCAGAAATGGAAAATCACGTGCAACACAAACAAACAATAACAAAATAAGACAAAGAAAGCCTTCAATCAAAAAGAAAGCAGAAAGCATTAAAAAGTGAAACAGCTTTAAAATGGGTGTTACATTTTAACTGAACTACACTTGCCATAATCAACTTTGCCATGGGCTCTGCCTGATAACAAAGCTATTCACGTCTGGAGACTAGGGTCAGAGATTCACATGAAAGAAGCATACCAGTCTCTGTGATTCAAGGACTGTTAACAATAAACTCCAAGTCCCAAGAAGGGAATGGTATCAGAGCTTAAATTCTGAACACCAGTTTGCAGAAGACTATAAATGAAAAGTGGAAGCCCAAAATCCATTTTCAGGGTCCCCAAGTGAATCATTCCTCTGGGGGATCCTCTCTGATCATGGTCCAGTATTTTGTACTTTTTTGAAGGCTCCAGGAATTGGCAGAATACCAATTAAAATGTTTCAGTAGGCCCCAGTCACTGAGCCGCCGCGGAGGACTCAGCAGCCTTCCCCTCCAGCCCCCTCGCTTCCCGACGCTCCGTCCCCCTCTGCCCGCCTTCTCCAGCCGCCACCTTCCGAAGGCCGTTTCCACCGAGGAAAAAGAATCGTATCGTATGTCCGCTGTCCAGAACCTCCACTCTTTCGACTCCTTTGCTGATGCAAGTAAGGGTGATGACCTGCTGCCTGCGGGGACAGAGGATTAGATCCATATAAGAATTCAACAGCGCAACAGCAGGAAGACCCTGACCACTGTCCAAGGGATCGCTGATGACTACGACAAAAAGAAGCTAGTGACGGCCTTTAAGAAGAAATTTGCCTGCTGTGATGGAGCATCCAGAATATGAGAAGTGATTCAGTTCCAGGGGGACCAGCGCAAGAACATATGCCAGTTCCTTGTAGAGATTCGACTGGCTAAGGACAACCAGCTGAAGGTTCATGGGTTTTAAGTGCTTGTGGCACACGGAAGCTTAAGTGAGGATTTCCTTGCAATGAGTAGAAAAATTCCTCTGTCCCTTGTCACAAGTTTAAAATCTCACAGCTTGTATGATGTAACCATTTGGGGTTCACTTTTAACTTGAACTAGTGTAACTCCTTCATGCAATAAACTGAAAAGAGCCATGCTGTCTAGTCTTGAAGTCCCTCATTGAAACAGGTCGAGCAGTAGGCGCCTGGCAGTGCCCAGTCTGAAACAAAACAATAGCATGTTTCAGCCAAGAGCAGAGCCCCGAGTTCTCAGATGGCTATGTCTGGCCAGAAACTCCCCCGCCCTCAGGAAATGGCATCCACCACCTGGACAGCTGGCCCCCTGTGGGAGGAAGGGATGAGGCAGCTGTGCCACTAGTGAGGCGCTTTGGTAGCAAGAGAAAGATCCCCTGGTATTGCGGCCAACCAGATAAGGGGGTGGGCCTTCGGAGATTAGCCCCTTCCCTCCGGGAAGGTGATAGGGCTTCTGGCTTTGCCACCAAGGTCTTGGTTCTTTTTGACCAGACATATCCTAGCAAGGGGGTGTCCAAAGATCATTAGCCTGTGAAGCCAATCTTCAATCCGCGTTAAACTTTTGACAAGGGAACACATTGCAACTCCACAGCCACAGCTGCCCGATGCCACGTGAAGTAACAACTGGTCCCCCCCCCTTCAGTTTTCATGTGATGTGATGTATTTAAACTTATTTAAATATAACTTGTTTGCAGAAAATAAAAATAAAATAAAATGTTTCAGTAAAGAGAGGGCACACTAAAAGCACTCATTCCTTATTCCAAGAAATTTGGAAGACAGCTTTGGGGCCAAACTACGGGAAGAGATCAATACTTTTATGCATTCCAAAGAAAAGTGGCCAACAGAATGCTCACCTTATAGAACAATATCACCAATATTTCATGCACGTAGATTTTTGTGAAAGATCCGTCAACAACAATTGCAGCAGCACGTGGACAGGGAGCTGCCAGAAATTCAAGTGATGCAGAAGAGGGCATGGAATAGGGATATCATTGTCAAGGTCAGATGGATCTTGGCTGAAAGCAGAGAATGCCAGAAACAAATGTGTGTGTTCTGTTGACTGTGCTAAGGCTTTCAACTCTGTGGATCATCATAAACTACGAATAGTGTTGAGAAGAGTGGCAACTCCGGACACTGTCTTGTGCTCATGCCTAACCTGTGCATGGATCCAGAGACAATTCTTTGAAAAGCACCCGGGAATACTGCGCCATTTGAAATCAAGGAGGGTGTGGCTCAGTGTTGTAGGCTCTCACCAAGCTTATCGAATTTGGGTGCTGAGCAAATCATCAGAGACACTGGACTGTATGAAGAAGAACAAGGCACCAGGATTGGAGGGAGGCTTATGAACAACCCATGATGCACCCTAGCTTGCTGATAGTGAGGAGGATTTGAAGCACTGATGAAATCAAAGACTGCAGCCTCCAGTATAGATTGCAACTCAATGTAAAGAACCCCAATCTTTATGACTTGACCAATAAGCAGCAGAATGACAAGTGGGGGAAAGATGGAGATTCTGAAGGATGTTTCATCTTCTTGGATCCACAACCAATGCTCATAGGGGCAGCATCATGAAACCAAAGGATCTATTACATTGTCTGAATCTGCTGCACAAGACACCTTTAAAATGTTAGAGAGCAAAGATGTAGTTGTGAGGTCTGTGGTGTGGCTGACCCGAGCCATGTTATTTTTACTACCGTCATATGCATGTGAAAGTTGGGCAGCAGATAAAGAAAACAGAAAAGGATCGATACTTTGGGGTTATGGTGTTGGCAAAGAATATTGAAAGTACGATGAACTGCCAAAAGAACAAATCCATGTGTCTTGGAAAAAGCACAGCCAGAAGGCTCCTTAAAAAGGGCAGAGCTTTACCTCTTGGACTTTGGACATGTTCTGGGAAAGACAAGTTCTAAGAAAGGGCATCATGCTTGGCAGGGGAAGGACGGTGGAAAGAGGAAGACTCCAAGGAGAAGGGTTGGCATAGTGGCTGTCACAATGGGGTCAAACAGAACAGTACTGTGAGGAAGGGGTAGGGCAGGGTGCTCTTTCATTCTGCTGTACATATTGGGTCAATGTGAGTCATAATCAATTCAAAGGTACTCAACAACATTTGTAAAGCTATTTTAATGAACCTGTTTTCCTTTAGAGCAGTTTTAAATTTACAGAAAGTACAGTGAGTTTTCATAAGCAGGTTCCCCTGTTCTCTGAAAATAAACTGTTCCTAAGAAACCGTTTGCAAGCCAAATTGGTGTTAAATGAAGAAACAATTACCATTAGTTTATATGGGAAAATTTTTTTGAGTATTCCAGGCTCAAAATATAACCTGCTATCCAGTTTCATATGACACATAAAGCATAAAATAACACTCGCATCTAGTTTTCACAGTCCAGTTCAAAGCTATGGCCACTGCATGCCGAGATGCTGAGCACAGTTATCAGGCACGTAAGTTGGTAACACCACTCACTGCAAAATAAATATACAGACCACTATGTTTCTTTTTGCCTTTTTCATAAAATCAAACATGCTCTTTGGATTTCTTCCAGTTAGTGAAAACGGGTATTAGTGTAGGTCTTTTGTAAAAGCTAAATGGCAAAAAATAAGAACTTTCAAAGAGCTGATCTTGTGGTTAGTAGCCCAACACATCACCCACTCCACCCTCAGGGCTCCCTTCTGCCTCGCCGTGACCCTATACAGGGCTTCTGGAAGCTCACAGTCTCGCCTTTCTCCGTGGATTTGAACTATGGACTCTGCGGTTAATGGTCCAACACCTGACAATGTCACCAGGTCTCCTGAAATATAATGTCAGCTAGATGATTTTGTTTTTGTTATTGTTGTTGTTTATCAAGTTGAGCAAGTGTTCTTCTATTCTCAGTGTTCTGAGAATTTTCATCATGAATAGGTTTGGATTTTGTCAAATGTTTTTCCTGTTTATTTAATCATGTGGTTTCGTTAGTTTATCAATGTGATAGATTGTATTAACTGATAAATGTTGAACCAACTTTGCATATCTGGAATAAATTCCAGTTGTTTGTGGTGTACAAATCTTTTATATATTGACTTCAAAGTACTTTTGAAAGTGAACTTGAATAAATATTTGCTTTTAATATTAACCAATTGAAATATTTACTTCGACTATATAGACTATATATCAAAGTATTATATGTAGGTCTTATGTTTTGCAATCTAGGAGCCTTGGTGGTGTAGAGATTATGTGTCCATCTGCTAACTGCAAAGTTAACAGTTCCAAACCACCACCCATTCCTCTGGATAAATATGGTCTTTTAACTCCCCTAAAACATTACAGTCTGGAAACTCACAGGGGCAGTTCTACCCTGTCCTATAGGGTCACTATGAGCAGGCATAGACTGGACAGCAGTAAGTTTGAGGTTTTTGTGTCCTGAAATATTGCTAAATTTATTTTGTACTTCTGATTGTTTTGTGGTTTTCAACATAAGAAATGATACATACAAATACAATTTTATTTCCCCCTATCCAAATCATTACACCTTTTATATTGCTTTCCTTTCTTAGTGAATTGATTGGAACGCCAATCCAATGTTAAATAGAAACTTGTGAAAGTAGATGACTACACTATTTTCAACATATGGGAAAAGCATTTAAGATTTTACTAGTGGCTGTAGGTTTTTGCAGTAATACAAGTTTGTAGGCAATAAAATCAATAAATTGCATTCATTATTTTCTATTCCTAGTATACTAAGATTTGACTATAACAAATGGGTGTGGGTTTTCATCAAATATATTTATAGTTTCTCACAAGAGTATGTGGGGTTTTTTATTCTGTCAATATGATGCATCATATAAACTTTGGAGTCTATGTTTGTGCAATTTTCTTTTATTACAGTCTTTGCCAGTTATTAGCAGGGTTATGTTGACTTTATGAAAGAAGTACAATGCTCTCTATACTGACTTTCTGAATAGTTTTAATAGAGTTTTTTAATTTTCTATTCAAGGGTTTTATAACATGTACCAGGGAAGTATTCCAAGTATTTAAATTTTTATTTTAGGTTTGGGATTGTTAGTTCAATCTTGTCAGAAGATATGGGGCTTTCTAGATATTCTAGTTGCCTCTTGTCACTTGTGATTAGCTTATTTCCCAGGAATCAGTCTATTTCCGCTAACTTATCAAATCCATTGCCATAAATGTGTTCCGACTTTTGCTTTCTTAATCTGCGTAATAACAAATAATGGTGCTGCCTTTTAAATTCCTGAACTTGGGTGAAAACATGCTTTTAATCTTTTAAATCTATCACAATCATTGTACTTTTTAGAGTATAAGTAAAATAGCATTATAAGATTCTTGCTAGTCTTTAGTGTACACTCATCACATGTGACTGAAGTTTTCCCTGAAGTATGTCTATTCAGAAAAGAGTGGAAACTTCATATTTACCAAGTCCTTATTACATTATACTAGTTCTATAATTCTTTAATTAAGTTTTTAACTCTATAATTCTTTCATTTAAATGACAACTTCCTTGGAAACTCTAATTTTAGAGTCTGGGCTCTATCTGATGCCTCACCCAGAGAGCGAATGAAGAATGCACACAAGAGGAAGGTGGGGGAGGGCAGGAGGAAGATGAGGCTTTCTACTCCCATAGACAGTCATGGCCCCAGAAACCCGCAGGCCAGGCCTCCTCTCCCCTGTATGCTTGCTATGGGTTGGAGCTGACCCAATGGCAGTGAGTTGGGTTTGGGTGAACATAAGAAGCGTGGAACTTCTTCCATGAATGCAAATATCTCTGCCTTGGGGTACCAATAGCAAGCTTGTTAACACTGCAGATTGACTGTCATTCTTGAGCAGTGTGATAAAAGCCTTCTTATATATGATGATAATAATAGTCAACATTTTAGCTGGTCATCTTCTGAACCCCTTTTTGAAAATCCAGAGCTAAGCCAGGAGAGATGCCAACCTAATAGGCTAAATTCAAATTGAGTTTCAGATTCAAGGGGTGATTTGGAACTGATTACTAAAATCCTCACACTGGACCAATAGGTAACATCATGATAAACAAAAACAAAAAAGGAAGATGAAGTTGTCTAGGATTGTTTTCCTGCTTAGATCCACAATCAATGCTCATGGAAGCAGTAGTCAAGGTACCAGACATATTGCATTGAGTCAATCTGCCGCACAGCCCTCTTTAAAGTGTTGAGAAGCAAGTAGGTTACTTTGAGAACTAGGGTGTACCTGATCCAAGCCAAGGTATTTTCAATTGCTTCATATGCATGTGAACGTTTGACATTGAATAAAGAATACCAAAGAAGAACCCATATATTTAAATTATGATGCTGGCAGCGAATGTTGTAAGTACCATGAAATGCCAAAAGAACAAACAGAACTGCTATGGAAGAAGTACAGCCAGAATGTTCCTTAGAGAAGAGAATGGAAAGACTTCATCTTATATACTTTGGACATGTTATCAGTTATCATTCGGTGTCAGTCTGGGTAGACAAGAGAAACAAATCTAGGGAGACTCATATGTGTTTAAGAAAGAGTTTTCTATACAAGAGCAATTGGATTTTGAGAAAACATCCCAACCCTATCTAGCTCAAATCCATAAGTCAGGTATTAGCCTATATGTCCAATACCAATCTATAAATTTTTCTTCAGACTCATAAAACACATTCAATGATGCTGAATGTTGGACTATCACAGGCTAGTGGGTGGAAAGTTTTGTGGATCCAGTGGTAGTGTAAGCATCTCAGTGCTGGCAGGGGTCTCCATGTGGCTTCTCCAACTTCGAGGCTCCGGCTGCCATCAACCTGCCTCCATGTGGCTTATCAACAAGAATGTCTCACAGGCACTGAACCTGTGTCCCACCTCCAATGAACTATTTATCTCCGTAGGGCCTCCAAATGAGGTCATCATTGATAGGCTAGACTTCACCCCTTCATTCTTAAGCCTGTCAAACTGACAACAGATTATGTAACTATTACACATTCCCTGGAGAAGGACATCGTCCTTGGTAAAGTGGAGCAGCATTGAGAAAAGGCAAGGCCCTCAATGAGATGGACTGATACTACAGCTGCAACAATGAACTTAAGCATAGAAATCATGTGAGCCTGGTGTGGGCCTGGGCGGTGCACAAAGGGACGCTGGATGGCGCCCCGCAGAAACAACCAACTAAAGCATAGAGCAGGAGGTGAGCACCCTAGTCACAAATCACTCCGGTGCTGGGGGAGGGGGAGAAGGATGGTTTTGAAAGGAAACTCAGAGTGGACGAAGAGGTGAAACAGACGCTAAGACGTGGGAGTAAAAGGTAAGGAGTGAATGCCTCCAACTCTCCTCTTCAGAGAACAGAGGAGAGCAGAGAAGCAGCAGAGATGAAGAGACATCCCCACGTCTCCGTCTCTCATAACCTGGCGGAAGCTAGCTTGGCCACTGTTTCAAGCATCAAGTCTTGAAAGTTAAGACTTTAAAGCAAACTGAGCTGTTCTCAAAGACAGAGCAGCCACTCTCTAACAATTCCTCTCGTCAAATATCTCTTACATTGGAAAGAAATCGTGGGAAATATTAAGAAGAAATTGCCCACAGTGAGTGCCACGCAGAAGGCCTGGGCGGGGGTGCTGTGAGCGCTCATCGCCCGGGCTGTGGTAGCGGTGGTGCTGTGTGGAGCCAGCAGCTGGGAGCACCTGCCGGCCTGTGACAGCAGAACGCTTTAATTCCTTTCATGGGACAGTCATCGGAAAACAAGATTGCAAGAGGGAGAAAATTCCAAGTTTGCGTCATCGCTCCGCTGCCTTGTGCAGCTGTTTCCGTAGACACACAATGGTGTTGTGTTGTTAGGGAAACTCACTGTCAAGAGGCAGCACAAATAAAGCATTTAGTTTTATTGAGTTATATTACAATAATTATGGAAAATAATGAGCCCCAAGAGCTGTTTATTCAGTGAGGAGAGACAATCCCCCCACTGTCCAGTGGCCGAGGGTGCACGTGGGCAGGAAGATGGCACCACAGCACGCGATGGTCAGCTTCGCCAGCAGGCTACCTGGAGGGCACTGAAGCTACCCTGCACGTGTCTCCGGAAAGGGACAGGGCTTCCTGTGCCAGCTGTGTCTGACAGGCAGAGCTGGTCCCGGAGCCTGCCTTGATGAGCGCAGGGATCTCAGTGCTTGCATATTTAGGGTGAACAGGAGATTTGAGCCCGAATTTTCTCAGAACAGGCTCGCTTGCCTCGCTTTCTCCATACTTCACACCAAAACCGTCTAGACATAGTCCACCCAGTCAAAATGCCAAAAAGCACATCATTCAGCAGAACTGGAATGATTTGCTGAGAATTAATGATTTGACACTGAAATGGAAATTCTGTGCAGCTTGGCAGACAGACTTATCAGACATAAGGTCCCCACACTGGCTTCAAAATTAACCTCCCATGCCCTCTTAATTGTTGTACTGGTGGGGAGCTTTCCCAATTAGAAGAAAAAATATATCTGTCCATGAATTTCCCTGCCTGTGAACATCTTCCTTCTTTAGCTTGACTGGTAGAACTCCTCATCTTTCAAGATTGAGTTCAAATATTGGTTTCTCTAAGGAAGTTCTGGAAGCTTCTTATCAGAAAGAGTTTATTCTCTTAGGGTTAGGGTTAGGGTTAAAAAAAATAGATGAGTTTATTCTCTTTTCAGTGTTGCTGTTGTGTGCCTTCAGTTGACCCCAGTTCATCGTGACCCTCTGCAAGTGGGCAGAAGAGCCCAGGTGGTTTCCGGGCTAGCATCTTTGTGGTGCTGATGGTCAGGTTTTCTCTTCCACAGGACAGGTGGTAGATCCAAGCCTGTCTGCCACTTGGTTAGCAGCCAAGTGTTCATTCACTAAAGAACCACTGTTCATTATAATTACAGGAGGACCAAAATATTGAACTTCAGTTGTTTTGTGCCTCTCTCATAGTCAGTATTGTATGTGTTGCATTAATTCACTCAAAGACCTATCTTTAGCTTGTAGATGAGCTTCTGAGCCTAAGGACCTTATCAGACAAACTGAAGTTTAACATTTTAACCATCCTGTGTTGACAGTGAGTGGCCCAAAGTTTAAGCTGGATTCAAAAGAGGACATAGAAGATGGGATGTCATTACTGACATCAGATAGATCATGCCTGAAAGCAGAAAACACAAGAAAGGTGCTTACTTATGTTTTATGGGCAATGCAAAGGCACTCAACTGCATGGATCATAACAGTGGATAAAACTGCCGACAATGGACTTTGATAGCACTTCATTGTGCTCCAGAGGAGGCAGGTCCTCAAACCAAGCAAAGAATACTACATGGTTGCAGACAGGAAAGGGGTGTGTCATGGTTGTGTCTTATCAGCCTACTTATTCAGTCTGTGTGTGTATACTTCATTCATACGTATAGATATTTTACATATATACACTGATCCAATGTATTGTGCACTTATTCAATGTATATACATGTAGATTTAATAAGTATATTCCATACAGATATATATGCATGTGAAAGCTATACAATTAATAAGGAAGACTGCAGAAGAATTCATGCCTATGAATTAAGATGTTGGTGAACAGCAGAATAACAAACAAATCTGTCCTGGAGGAAGTACAAGAATTCCCCTTAGAAGCAAAGTGGGAGAGTCTTCATCTCACATCCTTTGGAAACACTATCAGGAGAGCCCCGCCTCTGGAAGCAGGCATCATGCTAGGTACAGTGGAGGCTCAACCAAAAGGAGCAAGACCTGCACTGAGACGCACTGACAATAGGCTGGAACATAGACGCTATGGAACCCGGAAGTGCGTCAGTCTTTTGTACACAGAGTTGCTGTGAGTTGAAAGCAACTCACTGACATCTAACAACAAGTACATATTTGTTATTGTTATTTGCTGAGGGGGAAAATTCCAGCCCCCCACAACTAATCATGGGTTCAGTAAGTGTAATTGTATGGTTGAGATATATATATATATATATATTATAATATAGTCATAGAGAGCATGAGAGATATGAGAGAATGAAATAATGGAGTCAGACACATTTTTCGTGGTAGCATGCTTACCTCCTGGATGGCCATGATTTACCAGCCAGGTCCACACACAGCGTGGGCCGTGGCGAGGTGGGGCAGGGACCCGGCAGGAAGCTTGAGGACCCCGTTTATTGCTAAGCTATATCTACTTAGAGGGGCGTGATTACAGGTAACCACACAACACAGGAAGGGGCAGTACAATAGGCATACACAGGGGATGAACAATTGGCATAGGTGTAACAGGAAGGGATGAGCTACGGCTGTACACATGATAGGAAGGGGAGGAACTAGAGGTGTACATGTGACAAGATGGGCGGACCCTAGATTCATTATGGTTGCCTAACCTTTGCCACTCTTAGGTGGGCTTGACCTCTCTGGGGTCTACTACAAGGAAATAGTCAACTACTATCCTTATCATAAGGGAGTGGGTTCTACTTGTTGTGGGATAAACAGTGGTGACTGCTTGTCTCCAGATGGCTGATAACCTTTAGGGAGAATAACCCCTAACCTACTTCTGTTGACCTCCAAGTGTATAGTCATTAGTTTGGCATATATTTGGGGGAGACAACTTGGGAGAAATCTTTGTTTCCCACAATTCCCCCTTTTGTTTTACATATAAAATTCAAAAGTGCCACAGTGGCTATGTTAGGTAGGTTAGCGTAGGGCTGGGGGGGTGTCCCTTAATGCATGCCCAGAGGGCTAAGCTACGGAAACAAAGGAGTAGCACACTGCACATGCTCAGAGGTTCAGGTTTCCCGCTGGTAGGCATGGGTGGGTGCTGAACCTAGATTGGCCCACCTGGGCCAGGTGGATTCAATTCAGCCAATGGGGTAGATTAAGAGTCATCCACCATGCCTCCCCGTGGAATCCTTGAAAAGGCAGGAGCCCAGAGTCGGGCTACACTTTTTGCGACACCGAGCAGCTTCCAGGCAAGCTGCATGTTTGGGAGGAGTCCTATGGGTGCCGTTAAACCTGAAACTTCTTCTAACTCTCATAAAACTCACTTGGATCACGAACCAGGCTTCGGCGTGAATTCTTTCTTGCGCGGAGCCAAGGACCAAGGTATAGCTCTAGCTCCAGAGAGATCTGACAGCTACATGGTTATTTTCCAAACTGTCAAGGCAAGTTTAATGACCAAATTACTATAGCCAAGCCAAAACCTCAGGCTTACGGCAAGCATTTCGAATCCAGGCACGGGGGATAAAGTCCCCATATGCCCATCTGCTGTTGAGGGAAGGTAAAAGAGGGATTGGATGACATGGCGGGAAGAAATAGAACCAATAGGAGCGTCCGCTTCTGTAGTAAAAGCTGCTGGCCACACAGCAACCAGCTATGTGCAAGTAAGAGACAACATCAAATCGGCACCATGTAAGAGGTAACGTAGGGACAGTATCCTGAGAATGTGATTAGTACAACCTACAACTCACAAGGGCGAAGGTCCCCTCAACCTCTAGAAACCTAGTCTGCCAGGCTTCTTTGTAAAAATAAAGGATTCACCCTTAAACACGCTCTTCTTGTTCTCTGTTCCCCAGTGTTTGCTTTATGCACGAGCTTGAAAAGTGCCATAGAGGCTCTGTGATTTTCCTTCACATGCCTTAGCTTTCTATAGAAGCAACACATGATAGCGAGGACAAAAATTATGATTATGAGCAACACTGTTAGGCTGGAACCCAGGCTATGAGAAATACTTGGAACCCAAGCACCAGGATCCAATCTTTCCATGTTATCCACTAATTGCTTAATTATATCAGAGCCAGGAGATTCCTCAAGTCTGTCTTTAAATGTATAGAAGATATCCTTCTTAAGTTGATCAATATCTAATGAAATGTTTCCTTTAAACCTTTGCAAATGTTTCCTAATCAAATCCCAATCATGCAATGTCTTATTATATGGGTAAGGAGTTATACAAAAATCAGTCACATTCCAATAACATTACAGCATTGACAAGTCCAAAATCTTGATCTTTCAGCAAAACAACAGTCTGTAGTACTAGTCCAGTCACTATTGTGTGCAATGTTCAGCTTTGGTAGAGTCCCAGAGGGTCCCTCAGACATCAACAGCAATGGAAGAAATACCTCAGCAGTCAGTGAGCACCAGGAATCTGCGAGGTCTTTTTGACGTTTTGGATAACTTAGTAAACAGGACAGGGTCAGCTCACCCATGAGCTTCCCTCCTTTCTTCTGGGCCTTGCCAGTTGAAGAGAAATCCACCTCTCTCCTTTGCCTATGAAAATATAAACAAACAGCCCCTCTCTTCAGTGTGTCAGTGACCTGGAAAAAGAATTATGATTATGCTTTTGTGGTTCCTTCGTGTCCTTTATCTTTCTCAGAACATGGTTGCATCCTTCTAAGAGGAGTCCTTCAACTTTATTCTGCAAAAACATAAATGCTTAGCCCTTTCTCCAGGTGACAAATGGACCGGGATCCCAAACGTGATTCCCATCTTATTGGAACTCCTTAGGATCAGCTTTCTCTGTAGAAGTGAAAATGTGTTTATCTGCCCTAATTTTGTTACACTTTTAGTAAGATGAATTTTTGAGGGGTTAAAATGACTAAATGAACTTTGTCTCACATAAGATTCCTCTTCTCCCCCTTCTGTTTTAACAATGCGGGTATGAAAGCACTGCTAGAACTCTAAGTTAACTTGTTTGGTTTTGAAACAGTAAAACTACTAGTTAGATAGCCTTCATTGTTATTCTTAATGAATTTGCTCAGCTGTTCTTGAAGTAACATACCAAACAGACATTTTTTTTTCTCCAAGCTTACCGGTAAGGTTACAGGTTCAATTAAGTCGTACTGCTCTTTAGGCCTCTTACGCTGTATGATTTTACAATCTTGCATATTCTGATCTGGTTAACTTTTCTCATTCCTTCCCAGCTGTATTTAGAGGAAGTTAGTGGGCAGGTCTTAGGTCCTTGTGAATGCCCTAAGGAAATGACCCCCTATCCAGAGTTTAAAGACTTTTTTCCTCCAATTTCTAATTCCATCTGGGGGTGCTGTTGTTTCCCCACAACAGCACTCCAAAGGACCTCTTCATTTAAAGGGTGGTCAGACTTCTCAAGTACTCTTTCCTGATAAGTATCAATTTTTTTCTCTAGAAATGCAAGGAAGGAGAAATTAGCTTAAGCAATCTTCCTTTATAAACCGTGATATATCAGATTTATCACTGCCTTAATTTCTTCATAATCCTGATTCATAATTCCAGCAACAATATGAACACCTTCAGAATGTAGGTTGGACTTTCCTAATAAACTCCCCACAGTTCTTTTAGGTAGGAGACTCCAACTACCGCTCTTAATAATTTCCAATTTAATCACAGCTTTTGGCTTTTCCTTGCAACTCTGATCAACTCCAGTATATCAATTTGCATTCCTTGAGTACTTAGGTTAAAACTTCCTGATAGAAACTGTCTTGCTTTTTCAAGAAGAGGCTCCTGCTCTTTAAAATCAAACAGCTGTGAGGGTTTCTGGGCCTTCTCTTGGTTAGTCAAACTCACCGCAGGGAGAACAGAGGCTGGGCTTTTGAGAGTTGGGTTAGGTCTGGTCTCCTGTTGTGAGGCTGGGTGATACCTGCAGTTTCTCACCAAGATCTTTGCTCAGGTAGGAAGACACCTTGCCTCCCTGGCTTTGCTGGGCGGGGTCTGTATCAAGCTCCTTCCTCTATTTTCACTCCAGGAAGTCTTTGCTAAGGGCAATCCTTTTCTGTTGAATCTAGAGCAACATCTTAAAAACCTGAACTAGGTGACCCTGGCCCATTCTCTGGTGCAGGACATAGCTCACTCTCTGTGGTCAGGCTGATTGACCTGAGCTGCTTACACACTCTTTGAAGGTGACCTGTCTTCCCACAACTAAAGCACTTTCTTCCAGGTCTGGTGTAATTTGCCAAGGCAGCTGCCATGAGGTCGACCTTATATTCCTCTGTCTCTACATTCCTGCATATTCTGAGATACCTGTTCCATGTAGAGAGGCAAGGCATCTTTACAGTGTTTATTAGAGAAATCATAAGATAGCTTATGCAATAGGTCTCTTACTGCCTGGACATTTTTTACATATTTGGAAATAGTCTTCCAGTCGGGACACAAAGTCAGCATAGGATTCATCATTCTGCTGTCTTATAGCCGTGTAACTCAGGTTTTTCTCTTCTGATGGAATTTACCTCTTCCCAGGCCCTTAATCAAACCTCGAGTATCTGTCCTATTGTCTGTACAGTAAACTGTAGTTGAGACTCAGCTGTGATATAATTCTCATCCCCTAGCAATTGATGAATTCCTGTATCTATCCCATCTCAGCATTCCTCCGAGCTTGTGAGTGAGCAGTAAAATCCCACCACATAAGATACTGTAAAAACTTTGAAGTTTTCCAGTCTGTAGGGGTCCAGCTCTCACTCTGCTAAAGCCCTTATCATGCTAATTACAAAATGTGAGCCTGGGCCATAATCATTGACTGCTTGCTTGAGATTTTTTGGCAACTTAAGGAAAAGGCACTGTGAATTCCTTGTGGGTGTTTCCCACAAGGCTGTCTGTTAAAGCTAACAGGATAAGACATTCTAAATTCTAAATCTCCTTCGGCAATTCCTCTTTCTACTCTTGAAAATAAAGGTGCCAGAGGATGTACAGCGGTGCAGTAGGGATCTGGAAACACAGGGAATCTAGGATGGATGAACCCCTCAACACCAGCGGTGGGAGTGGCGACACCTGGAAGGAAGGGAGTGTAGAAAGGGAGAACGGATCTTGGAGATCTATGTGTAACCTCCTCTCTTGGAGATGGGCAATGGGGAGGTGGGTGAGGGGAGACGCCAGGCAGTGTAAGATAAGATAAAAATAATTATTTATAAACTACTAAGGGAGCAGGGGGAATGGGGGAGTGGGGAGGGAGGGGGAGAGGAAAAGAAAGGAAACCGAGCTGATTCCAGGAACCCAAGTGGAAGGTGAATTTTGAGAATGACAAGGGCAACGAATGTGTAAGGGTGCTTTGCTCAATTGATGTATGTATGGATTGTGATAAGAGTTGTATGAGCCCCAATAAAAATATTTATTTAAAAAAAACAAACAAAAATAAAGGTGCTTTACTATATTTAGCCTCTTTGTTTTTATTCTCTGAGCTGGTTTTCTCAACCTGTATGTCTTGAAGTTTCACTTCCCCAACTTCACCTTTGTGTTACCTCTCCTAGTTTGCATTTCTTTGGAGCTAATCTCTCTACCTCCAGAACTGGCTTGCTTAATTGTTTTACAATCTCTAGTCTTTCTTACAGTAAATTCCAGCAAGGGAGCGGATGCTTGAACTGTGATGTCCCCTTCTGACTCCGGCTTAGTTTTCTCAGCTCTGCCTAAAATCTTCTCATCAGCCTGATACCCATTCTGCCTGCCTCTTACCTGATGTAAATTTGGGTGTCTTAGAAGTTCCTTACTACTCTGCTGGTTTTGTTTCTTTGCTACCCTAACCTTTGAAAGCAAGGGAGCTCCCTGGAATTGTTCAATAGCCTTACTTTCGGTCTTGGAATTCGCTTCCTCTAGTGCTTTATCACCTTTAAATCGTCCAAGTCTGCAGTCCCCCAGGGCAAATAGGCTTTGGCCACCAGGTTTCGTTTAGAATCAGAAGCCTTAGATAACGAATTAATCCCTGCTTCTTCAGTTTTTTCTAATGTTTCATCGCCTAGTTCATGCTCAGTCACGGACACTTTGGTTTGCTTTTCTGGATTTGAGTAGACAACAGACTTCTCATTCTCTTCATGTTGCAAAGGACTAAGATCATCTCAACTTGAACCCACAGAGACCGTGTCTCCCCGGGGATACTCTCCCCATCTCTGTGTGCCCTCTTTAAGTTGACAATGACCTCCTCCCAGTCTCTAGATCAACAATTCCTTCCTCTGAGAACCATGGATTATACCTTTTTACTACTTTCAGAAAACATTGTTTCTTTTTCTTCCTTACTTTTACACCTTGTCTTTTCAGTAAGTAGATGAGCATGGTACCATAAGTTTCAGGTTTACTTTTACCTTGCCCCATTGTCCTCTTTAAAATACTCATTCACTATTTCCACTACTTATCTGCCAATCCCCACACCGATCCTCACTTCACACAATTTTCTGATTCACTTTTGTTTCCCACAAAGGGGGACGCAGGAAGATCACAGGCTGACTTTAGGGATAGATGTCTGGGAAAACCTGTGCAGAGGAGCTGCTATTGAAACTGAATACTCCTTTCTGCTTCCTTAAAGATTTACAATCTCAGAAACCCACAGGGACAGTTCTCCTCTGTCCTATAGGGAGAAGAGTCTTCTTTAATTTATACTTATTTCTGTCCTTTGCATTTCAACCTCACAATGTTTCTGTTAGATGGCATTTTTAAAAACTTGGTGCATCTCCAATGTATGCCACAGGGATTCATACCATTAAGAAAATATTTATGATCTCTGCTAGATAACCCCAAGAGATAGATGCTATCTCTTCTGTGTGGTTCTATCACCGTTGCTGACTCATGCTGAGCTCTTTCCCTGGACCCGTGAAGGCGTGCTTGACCTTCGTAAACATCTTTCTGTGGTAGGGGATACTCGGACCCTTTAATCCTTTGAGACTCCCGTCTCACCTTTGACTTTCTACTCAATATACTTCATAACAGTGGACATTTTGAGTTTTGTGCCTTGTACGATTTGAATAGACTGCTAATTTTCCAAAGTACCAAATCCTGGTTCATTGATAGTTAACAATTCTTCCTTCAATTAATATCTTTATTATGATGTCTTATTATATGCAGGCGCACATTCAACTCTGCTTGGAACCATCCTTGGCCAGACCTTCTGATTTCATTGAGTATAAATTCTGTTTTCTATGCAACTTTGGGACACGATTCAGCAAGGTCTTCTGCCACCATAAAACAAGCATAGCCTTATCTATCTTTCCTCCTCTTTCTAATAATTTCCTCCTGATGACTTACCAGAATCACAATCTAGGAACCTTTTATTATGCTTCTCACAATTCATCCAGCCTCTGCTTGTTGTTAACTTCTAAAGACACTCCTACAATTTTAGGGTTGCTTGCAAGCAAATCCAATTTTCTGGAACCAAACTCTTTGTTAAGTCAGGACTAGAGAAAAAAGAATTAATTGAAAATATTGAGTTTATACATATCCGTATGTGATTGTGGAAGCTATCTACGCTATTCTGCAATGTCTGGTGCAGGTCATCTGATAGGAAAAGGTAGCCTCTTTCTACAAGAACTGAAGTTGCAGTCCACAGACTGAACTCTTCTTCCTTGGGGATATCTGCTCTGCAAGCCTTGTAGCTGATCAGAAGACCCACCCATGTGACCGAATAACCTTTCTTTAAAACCAACTGATGGTGGAAGTTAGTCAGACTGACAACATAGCAGTACAATAATCCCTACACCAAGGCATCTTGTAGTACCTGGAAAGTTTGCCCAGCCAAATGGGCACATCTCCAGAGGAAACCTCATGATTATCCTGAAGCTCTGGGAAATACAATGTCCGCAGGGAAGAAAATTATTTGGAGTAAACATATGCGTAGTGGTTATACTTTATATGAAATCATCACATAGGTTCCATGGTAAAGTTAGAATTGAGAAATGGGGGAGGTTTAAAATGAATGGCACAAACTCATTCAGCTGTCGAGTAGTGAGGAGGTAAGTTCAGTTTAAGACTGCTTGATTCCAAACTGTGTTGTTACTTTAAGATCTTGTCCAAAGAAGCTTTGTTGAAACTAATTCAGCTCTTGTTATTGGATATAAAAGGAACCGATAGCCCTTCCCAATCTATGAAATTCCAAGGTACTGCACATCCCATCTTCCTCTGTCTGAAATCACCAGAGAATTCCCATAGCAGCAGGGAGCTCTTCTGCTTGCTCTTTTCCTCCTCCTCCTTCTCCTCAATCTTCTTCTCTCATTTTTCCCAGAAAAGCAGTTGACATTTTTTCCCTTGACCCCTGCCTGTCCTTCATACAAAGAGCTCCCTTTTACTTTCTCTGCTGAATGTGGCCTTTCGAGTCCCCCTTTTCCAGATGCCTCAAAATCCAATCTGGTAAATACTGGAAAAGCCGTGCTCCTGGGAAAGCGCTGAGCCATATTTCACTTGATGCACAATCGCGTGATTGTTCTAGCACTTCCACACACAGAATAAAGACAACTCAAACCTTGAAAAGTTCAAGCAAGAGAACTATTGACAACATATTGAAAACTAAGCTACATCTTGTCACTCAATGCAGCATTTGAAAATAATTCGGGGAGTTAATCGTGGAATGTTGAGAAACTTTCATAAGACTACTTGTTAGAAGTAGAATCTTCAGGTTTCAGCATCTTAAACATCAAGACCTTTTTTTACAGAAGCACCTTGCATATAAAATAGGCCAGAGAGATGATGTACCTGAATGCAAATCCTTGTGCCAACCCCAACACATTGTAGAAAGAAAAACAAAGCCTCGATGCTTATTATATGGAATTTATTTGTGACTCATTAAAGATTTTGGTAAGAACATTTTTCAGTCAGGGTGCAGTGAAGCATCAATGCAACACAGAACTTTCCTCTAGTTCTTAAATGCTTCCTCCCCCACTCCACCCCACTATCATGATCCCAATTCTACCTTACAAACCTGGCTAAACCAGAGGATGTACACCAATGCAGCTAGGAACTGGAAACACAGGGAATCCAGGACAGATGAACCCCTCAGTATCAGTGGTGAGAGTGGAAATACCAGGAGGGTGGAGGAAAGGTGCTATAGAAAGGGGGAACCGATTACAAGGATCTACATATAACCTCCTCCCTGGGGGATGTACAACAGAAAAGTGAATGAAGGGAGATGTCGGGCAGTATAAGATATGATAAAATAATAATAATTTATAAATTATCAAGGGCTCATGAGGGAGGGGGAAACAGGGAGGGAGGGGGGAAACGTGGAACTGATACGAAGGGCTCAAGTGGAAAGCAAATGTTTTGAGAATGATGAGGGCAACAAATGTACAAATGTGCTTAACACAATGGATATATACATATACATACATATATATATATATGGATTGTGATAAGAGTTATACGAGCTCCCAATAAAATGATTTAATTTTTTTAAAAACAGAGCATTTTATCTCAAACTACCAGAATTGGGGTAATAACTTCAGATAGTAGAAGGGGAGCCAGAGAGAAGTACATACAGAAAGACAAGTAACAAGTGAAACAGAGAAAAAGTAAATAAACAGAAAAATACGGAGGAGAGAGAATATGAAAGAAATGAAGGCATTCGCTAGTAGATATGCTTAAAATCTGGTAGGAAAGCTCCCAACCACTTTGATTCTCAAACCTGCTCTCAAAGTCGAATTGATTAATTTCTAAAAATAATAACAAAGACCTCTTTTAAAGCTTGGCAGCCAGTTCCATCAAGTCCCTTCTAAGACTTCACTAGAGAGCAGGCCATCTTGCTGGCTGGGGTAGAAAACAACTCTAGCCATTGCTGGGGTCATCTTGAGCACCTTCACATAAAGGTGTGCTGAGAAAGAACCTATCTAGTTCTCTCACTGTTCAAGATCTCTCAGATCCACCTAGACACGGAACACATGCAAATGGGCTTTGAAGATGAATGTGAAGATGGATTGGTTTTCTTGCCGTACGAGCATTGACCTACGGAAGGATGGATAAGCCCACAATTCACCAGGTCCTTCAACTTCCAGATGGAGACCATAACTATTACACAGGGCTGTAAGGATGACAGGAGTATAAAGCACCTTGATAGGTTGCATCTGTTACCTCCATGTTCATATTTGTGCCGACTTTAACACTCATGTCAGATACTCGGGTTTCTGCAACCCTCCAACCCGATCCCCAAAACTCCCATGTGCATTTCAATGTTATCAGTGTTACTTCTTCTAAATTGCCTTCAATACCAGATTATTTCTTCCAGGAATATGAACACTGAAATCTCATGCTCTGACTGGAACCTTGCATTGTTCCACTTCCTTTAGCACCTACTGCAAGAACAAAAGTACCACAAATGGATGACTGTAACCAATGAAATTCATCCTCCCACTCTATTGTTCTTGTTGTTGTTAAGTGTCATCGAGTCAGTTCCAACCAATAGCAACCCTATGCACAAAACAACAAAATACTGCCCGGTGCTGAGCCATCCTCACAGTGGTTGCTATGTTTGCGCCCATTGTTGCAGCCACTGTACCAAACCATCTCATTGAGGTACTTCCCCTTTTTCACTGCCCCTCCACTTTGCTAACCATGATGTCCTACTGCAGGAACGGACAACAAAAGCGCTATGGGGGACAGCATTGGAGACACAGTGTAGGAAATGTGCGTGATCTGACCCCATCGCACTGATCGATGGGATCAGGTATCAGACATCAAAGACCTAGAACAAAAAATCATATCGATGTGACTCAAGGGTGGGGCACAGAGTGGAAACCCAAAGTCCATCTGTAGACAATTGAACATCCCCTTACAGAAGGGTCACAAGGAAGAGATGAGCCATTCGGGGTGCAGTATAGCACCAAAGAAACATACAACTTTCCTCTAGTTCGTTAATGCATCTTCACACCCCCAACGCGCCCCACACTATCATGATTTCAATTCTACGTTACAAATCTGACTAGACCAGAAGATGCACACTGCTACAGATAAGAGCTCACAACACAGGGAATCTGGGACAGATTAAACACCTCAGGACCAATGATGAGACTAGAAATACCAGGAGGGGAAGGGGTAGGTGGGGGAAGAACAATGGAGTCAATCACAATGATCTACAAATAACCCCTTCCTAGGGGGTAGGGCAACAGAAAAGTGAGTGAAGGGAGACAGCGGTTGGTGTAAGACATTGGGGGGGGGAATTATAAATTTATAAATGATCAAGGGTCCATGTAAAAGGGAGAGTGGGGTAGAGGCTAAAAGAGGAGCTGATATCAAGGGCTCAAGTAGAAAGAAAATGCTTTGAAAATGATGATGGTAACATATGTACAAATGTGCTTGACACAATGGATGGATTGTGATAAGAGCTGTAAGAGCCCCCAATAAAATTATTTTTAATAAATAAATAAAGTCTTAAATGTAAAAAAAAGTTGTTAAAAAGCTTTCATCCAATCCTGATCTTGAGTTCATCTTCATATAATCAGCATCTCATATTTTTTGCTCCACAAATTGAATAAATATGGTGAGAGATATAACCCTGATGCACAGCTCTATGTTAAACTCCCTGGTTCAGTTCCCACAACTGCCTCTTGATTCATGTACAAGTTCCACATAAGCAAAATGAGTGAATCCCCATTTTTCTCAATGTTATCCATATTTTGTTATGATGCACATAGTTGAATGCCTTACCATAGTCAATAAAACACAAGTAAACATTTTTCGGGTATTCTCTCCTTCCAGCTAGAATCCAAGCGTCATCAGCAGTGATATCCCTTGTTTCATGCCTCTTCTGAATTCAATATGAACATCTGGAAGTTCCCTGTCATTGTATTAATGTAAGTGTTTTATCTTGAGCAAAATTTTACTTATATGTGATATCCATGATTTTATTGTATAATTTGTGCATTCTGTTGAGTCACCTTTCTTTGAAATGAGCACAAATGTGGATCATTTAGCCAGGTAGCTGTTTTCCAAATTTCTTGACATAGATGAGTGAGTGCTTTCAGTGATTCATCAGCATGCTAAAACATTTCTATTGGTATTCCATTAATTTCTGGGCCTTATTTTTGCATGATGCTTTTAGTGTAGATTGGACTTCTTCCTTCAGTGTCACGACTTCTTGATGATTTGCTTATTCCTGAATTGTTCAATACTTTGTCCATAGAATCTTTCAATATTGAATTTGAGACTTGCATTTTTTCTTACGTTCTTTCCACTTAAGGTATGAGAGCGTGTTCTTCCTTTTTGGTTTTGTTTCTCTATGTTTTGCACATTACTTTGTCTTTTTGAACTGCCCTTTGATATTTCCTGCTCACTCTTTGACTTCATCATTTATTCTATTTGCCTTATCTACTCTAGAATAAGAGCAAGTTTCAGAGTCTCTTCTGTCATCAGCTTTGATCTTTTCTTTCTTTCCTGCCTTCCTTTAGCCTTCTTCATGAATTATGTCCTTGACATCATCCCATAGCTCATCAGTTCTGAAGTCATTAATGTCCAATGAGTAGAATCTATAAAATCTATCTTGAGATGTTCTCAAAATTCAGGGAGGATATATTCAAGAATCGAATTTGGGCTCTTATAGACTTATTTAAATTTCTTCAACTTCAACCTGAACATTGTTGTTGTTTTTGTTAGGAACCATCCAGTCAGCTGTAGCCCATAGTGACCCTATGTACAACAGAAGGAAATACTGCACAGTCCTGTGTCAGTCCATCTCATAGAGAGCCTTCCTCCTTTTCACTTTCCCTCCATTTTGTCAAATATGATGTCCTTCTCCTAGGACTGTTCTCTCCTGACAATATGTCCAAAGTATGTAAGATGAAATACTGCCATTTTGTCTGTATGGATTACTCTGGCCATACTTCTTCCAAGACAGATTGGTTTGTCCTTTTAACAGTTCGTAATACTTCCAATATTCTTCTACAGCATCACAATTCAAATGCATAGATTCTTCTATGGGCTTCCATATTCAATGTGCAACTTCTAAACGCATATGAGGCAATGGAGAATGCCATGGCGTGAGTCGGGGTCATCTCAGTCCTCAAGGTAACATCCATGCTCTTCAATCCTCTAAAGAGCTCTTGTGCAACAGATTGACCTTTTTGTTTTGGTTTGTTAAAGTTTTATTAGGGGCTCATTCAACTCTTATCACAATCCATACATACATACATTCATTGCCCTCATCATTTTCAAAGCATTTGCTCTCCACTTAAGCCCTTGGCATCAGGTCCTATTTTTCCCCCTTCCTCCCCGCGCCCCCCTTCCTCATGAACCCTTGATTATTTACAAATTATTATTCTGTCATATCTTGCCCTGTCCGACATCTACCTTCACCCCCTTTTCTGTTGTCAGTCCCCCAGGGAGGAGGTCACATGTAGATCCTTGTAATTGGTTCCCTCTTTCCAACCCACTCACCCTTTATCCTCCCAGTATTATCACTCACACCCCTGGTCCTGAAGGTATCATCCGCCCTGGATTCCCTGTGCCTCCAGCTCCTATCAGCACCAGTGTACATCCTCTGGTCTAGCCAGACTTGCTAGGTAGAATTCGGATCATGGGGGGAAGGGGACACAGGAAGCATTTAGGAACTAGAGGAAAGCTGTATTCTTCATCAGTGCTACATCGCACCCTGACTGACTCATCTCCTCCCCTAGACCCCTCTACAAGGGGGTCTCCAGTGGCTGACAAATGGTCTTTGGGTCTCCCCTCCACACTCCCCCCCTCATTCACTATATGATTTTTTGTTCTGATGATGCCTGATACCTGATCCCTTCAACACCTCGTGATCGCACAGGCTGGTGTGCTTCTTCCATGTGGGCTTTATTGCTTCTGAGCTAGATTGCCACTCGTTTATCTTCAAGCCTTTAAGACCCCAGATGCTATATCTTTTGATGGCAAGGCACCATCAGCTTCCTTTGCCATATTTGCTTATGCACCCATTTGTCCTCAGCAATCATATCATGGAGGTGTGCACCCAATGATATGATTTTTTGTTCTTTGGTGCCTGATAACTGATCCCTTCGGAACCTCGTGATCACACAGGCTGGTATGTTCTTCTATGTGGGCTTTGTCGCTTTTGAGCTAGATGGCCACTTGTTTATCTACAAGCCTTTAAGACCCCAGACACTGTGTCTTTTGATAGATGGGCACCATCAGCTTTCTTCACCACATTTGCTTATTCACCCACTTTGTCTTCAGCGGTTGTGTCAGAAAGGTGAGCATCATAGAATGCCAATTTAATAGAAGAACGTATTCTTGCATTGAGGGAGTACTTGAGTGGAGGCCCAATGTCCTTCCACCACCTTAATACTAAACCTATAAATATAGGCACTTAGATCTATTTCCCCATCCTCATATATGTATTTGCATATGTACATGTCTTTGTCTAGGCCTCTATAAATGCCCTTTACCTCCCAGTTCTTTCCTCCATTTCCCTTGACTTTCTCCTGTTCCACTATCATGCTCTGTCCCCACCTGTGTTTCATGACTTGTATTTTTATCTTTATATTATTATTTTATTCTTACCACTTTATTTCTATTTTGTTTTTTATTGTTGCTCTTGGATTTCCAGTTTGTGAAGCATAGAAGGCGTTGATGTGTAGAGATAATAACTGATACAAGGGTTCAGAGGGGATGTGGGGGTAGGGGTGGGAGATAAAAAGGGTGAGGGGACTTGGGGAGTAAACAATGAAGGCAGGAGCTGGGAGGGAGCACTAGAACTGATTGTGATTACATAACTCATTTTGAAGATGATTTAACCATTGGGGACAGGGATGGAAATGTTCCAAATTGATTGTGGTAATGATTGTACAATTCTTGATATGATTGAATGAACTATTGAATTGTATGATACGGGGATTGGGTGCCAATGAAAATTGAATTAAATTAAAAAATAATTTAAAATAGGTAGATATTCTGAAACCTGCCCTTGCTAAAGCAAATGGGAGGAAGAATGGAGTCAAGCAGCTGAATAGAAATTTCAAAGGACAGCTCAGGAAGAAAAAGTCCAATATTATTGTACTTTAAGTACTAAGTAGAGATTTACTGACATCAAAACACTATTGATTAAAATGTCATATGTAATAAGAGTATTAGAGGTATATTTAGTAAAAATAGTACTTATCTGTTAAGAGCCACACACTGATATATGTATAATTGGATCCTATAAAGCCAAGCTTTTAGTTGTTGTTCCTGAATAGCAACTGTGGGGCGTGACTGGGATATGGATGAAGCAAGAAATGATAGCCATGATTTGATCATTGAAGATAAGTCATGGATTCACAGAAGTCTCCTTCATGACTCTCTGTACTTTATATACCTTTGAAAATGTCCAAAATAAAGAACTTAAAATTTGCAATGTCTTTTTTTATTATTACTTTTATCGGGAGCTCTTACGTTCGGCCTTTATTTTTGTAGTTTCCCAAAACCCATCCTCCAATTCACAGCCATCTGGATCACGTTCCTTTCTTTTAATTAGTTTACTTCTCTTAATCCCATTTCTGATCAAATTCCTACTATGGTAATTATTAAAGTCTTAACTGTCTCAGAACTGCCCCTCAGGATGGGCTAAATGTAGGTTTTCGTTGCAATAAGAACAATCAGCTGTGCCCCATCCCACTCTCAGTTTTGCTTGCTGTTTCCCCTAGGAAACTGTGTGCTATTGAGAGGCAAGGGCCATTTTGACCCGTCTCTGTCCATTAAGCTCTTAGCACAGTGCCTGGAACACACCAATATCTATATTTAAAAGGAGATCATTGTTTTTACCTCTTTGGTTTTTGAAGATTAAATAACATCTGCAGAGCACCTAACAATGTTAGAAGACCTATATTTGTTAAGTTGTTATTTTCCCCTACTAGCCAACCCTCCACATTTCTTTACCTCTAGTGGTAGTTGTTCTTCCTCCAGGCATAACTAGTGTTCTTGCTAATCCCTCTGTGCTCTGACTATCTTGTGCCCACTGACAAATCTGATCCTCCGGGAAAATACGTAGAAGAAAATATACTATGATTTTATTTTCTTGTCCTAGCCACACACCCAAGTGTTTATCATAATGCTGGTATGTCTCTTTAAAATGCATTCAATTTGATTAACGGCAACTAAAATTTGAAAAGATCAAGATGGTTAAGTACTATAATATGTTTATTCCAGTTTTCAAGGATTGTATGAAACCCCCTTTCATATGAGTATTTACACACGAAGGACAAATGGTAGCTTCCCCATCCATTCTATTCATACCATTGAATAGATAGCTCATAATAAAGGTCTTCTACCATTATTTTGCAAATAATACACTTGAAAATGTTTGTCAAAATTCTCCCAGCTAGTGAGGGAGGGTTTCTGACTACCCCCGGGTTCTAAAATCGCTACACCTTCCTGTCACCAATCTCTGTTCCCACAGACTTGACAGTCAGTTATCCCTAAATCTTGCTTCTAGAATGAACCTCAGAGAACTCACTTGCAAATATTTATTGAGCTTTTATGCATCAGGTAATGTTCTAGAACTATGGCTATATAGATCAAAACAGGCCAGCCATAAAATCACCACAACATGAATAGATACAAATCACTGTGGAAAACTCTCCATGAAAATTCTGCGTGGCACAAAAACCGGGCATAGAATTCTTAGACCTCTCTTTTGACACTGCAAAAGCTGTAATCGTATTTTCCATAGCCATCCCTTCCCACCTCAAGTTGGCGTCTGAGCAATTGCTTTGATAAACACCAGATTGGGTGAGAGCTCTCAGGGGTCAGATTCAGCAGTCTTGGGCAGAGGATGGCTGGGTTCTCAGCAGATGAAGGCTCTACAGAATGGAGAGCTCTCTGCACTTTGCCAAAGGGCTGTGCCAGGCAAACAGCTTGTCAGAGAATTTTGTGTGTGCAAGTTGAATATAGTCCCATATACAAAAAAACTGCAATGGATTTAGATCCATCAAAGCTGCAAACAAGGCAAGCACAATAAGATGTACATAAAAGTGTGTCTTCAGGGGAGAGAGGACCACATAATATGAAAACCATGGAATTTGAATTAACTGTTGGTCTCCAGGACTTTAAAAAATGTCACAGCAATTGTCTAACATGAGCTTGTGGGCTGCAATAGAAAGTGCTGCTGAGAGAACGTGGAAGGGTAAAGGTGACCTAGGACTGTACTTTGCTTTGCAGAACCAGTATGACCCAGGAGATAGCTAAGAAGCACCACTTCCTTGCACAGAAAAGGATGAGTGACCTGAGGAGGGAAAGTTGGCATTCAAATAATATATGTGATGAGAGGTGAACTTGACTGAGGGTAATGAGCTAGGAAAGATCTCTGAAGTACAGAGGACCGTGATACACACATGAGACACCAGTGGAAAGATGGCAGAGAGCAAGAGGAATGAGAAAGTGCTCAGGGTGCTGCAGGGAACACAGACATGAGATACAGGGAATATAAAGGCAACAGCGTGGTCTAGCATAGTGATGTCCCCGGGGAACACTGTCAGTGAGCATGTTAAGGGTGAGATTCGCTTTACCTGGTAAGTACAGGTGGCCCACTTTTGAAGAGAGCAAGCACCACCAAGAAACAAAGTTAACTCCAAGGCCAAAAGCAACACAGGAAGCATATGTATGATAGATTAGCACAGAACTACTGAGTTGGACCGAGGGGGAAGGCATAAAGAGTTCCAATTTCTCCTCAGAACTCTCCTTTAGTTCCAGAGTTGTGCACTGTTAGTCTCCAGGCTAGTAAGGGAGCTGGACAGAGACTCTGTGAACACCTGAGCCAGCCTTCACCAGGCAACACAACATGGGTGTGGGTCCATCGACAGACTAGCAAAAGTCAGTTCATGAAGCATGGAGAGAAAGACTCCAGAGAGAGGTCCAGAGACCTTCATCCAGATAGGACCATTCCATTATTGCTGCTTGAACAAACACCATTTTCCATTGATGAGAATTAATCTGGAGTTTGAGTTCATTTCCTAGAATCATACATTTATCTATGGGATAAATCGAACTGAGAACTGAGAATTTCCACTCTGGAGAAGCAAATACTCAATAAACTATATCTATTAGCGAAGGTACAGACAAAGGTGAGTGCTAGCTTTGTTGGGATTTCCAGATTGTGATGTTTGGACTTCCAGATTGTGATGTTCAAGTATAAGCCATCGTGAGAGATCTTCAGGGAACAGAGTTGAAAACAGTTGGATGTGAGAGACGGGGATGAGCAGAGTGGGTGAAATTAGAAAGGGTTTAAGAGCAAAGTGGCTGCAGTAACTGCTGCCGAGTTAGAGCATTGTAGAAAAACAAGATTGTGTGATTATATAAAAGGCTGTATTTGAAGGTTCTTTGCGATGAAACTCAGGCTGAGAGAAAAGGTCTGAACTGAGGCGGAGGTGTGGGGATTTACTTGAAGTGCATGTTGAGTGAATAGAGCGATAGGCTTTGCCTTGAGGGACTCCATCATTTTAGAGGCCAGGACTGAAAAGAAATTGAGAAAATGTTGGCAGAGGAGGAGGAAAGGAAACAGGACAGTGAGAAGCCAAAGAAGCTACAGGAAAAATAACACTTCAACCACAATACGATGGTCTTGGCAAATATTAATGAAAGTCCACGTAGGAAGTAGGAGCAAGTATCTGTTGAATTTGGTGACAAACAAGTCACTGGTGATCCAGGCAAGAAATGCTTGAGTAAAGTAATCTATCTGGAAGCCAGGTGAAAGTAGTTTAAAAACAACTGAGAAGAAGAGAATGTTGCGTCACTCAGGGAAAGTCACATAGAAGCACCTCTAGGGCTATGGTAAAATATGGTTGTTTCTCAGTTTAATGGAGGTGACAGAACATACCCTAGAAGGACTTTCAAGGTAACGCTTGGATAACCCCTTCCTCTGAGTGTGTACAAGGTCTGTGAGTTGCTTCTGACCAAGGTAAAATTAATGGAATGTCCCTCCTACTATTACTATATGTATGTGTGTCCATCTGTTGATCTCTCTCTGTCTCTTCTCACTATCCTGCATGAAAACGTGATCCATCACTTTTGATAGTTGATGAAGTCAACAGCCATGTTTGCAGGGTCCACATGGCAAGGAACTGCGGATAACCTAGGGCTCAAGGGTGACCTCCAGCTGATGGCACAGCGACAGGAAATCAATTCAACCGACAATCTGAAGGGCCTTGGGAGCAGATGCTTTCCCTGCCAAGGGTTCAGATGAAGAATGGCCCAGCCAATATCTTTGTAGCCTGGTGAGATCCTGAGGACCCAGCTAAGATGTATTCATACTTTTGACGCATAGAAACTAGGGCATAATAAACGTGTTTCAAGCCAGTAAATTTTTGCTAATTTGTTACACAATGATATGAAACAATACAATGTGTGCACAATTAACTTGGCAATATTGATGAAATTCATTTTCTGAAGCAGAAGGTCTGGTCTAGGGTCTGGGAATCTTCATTTATAACAAATTCCATAGCATATACTGCTGGTCCAAAACTATATTTTCAATAGAAAGGAGAACTTCCTAACTCTAAGATTATTTACTATCTGAAGAAGAAAATAACACGAGAATAACATTTTTAAGGCAGTGATATTTATCACTGCTTGGAATGTCTCAAACTAATTTTTGTAATTTCAATAATTGAACATTTATGTTGAATAAATATATATGCACATGGAAGTATTTCATCATAGTCATTTTCTTTCTTTTTCTTTTTTAAATCATTTTATTGGGGACTCATACAACTCGTATCACAAGCCATACGTCCATCAATTGTGTCAAGTACATTTGTATGTTTGATGCCATCATCATTCTCAAAACATTTGCTTTCTACTTGATTCCTTGGTATCGGCTCCTCATTTTTCCCCTCCCTCCCCGCCTCCCCTACCTCACTACCCTTGATAAGTTATAAATTATTATTGTTTTGTCATGTCATACATTGTCTGACGTCTCCCTTCACCCACTTTTCTGTTGTCCATCCCACAGGGAGGGAGTTATATGTAGATCCTTGTGATTGGTTCCCCCTTTTCCCCCACATTCCCCTTCCCCTCCTGGTATTGTTACTCTCATTGTTGGTCCTGAGGGTTTTGTCTATCATAGATTTCCTGTTTCTAGTTCTTATCTGTTCCAGTGTACATCCTCTGGTCTAGCCCAATTGTAAGGTAGAATTTGGATCATGATAGTGAAGGGGGGGAAGGGAGCAGGGGGCAGAAGAGGAAGCATTAAAGAACTAGAGGAAAGTTGTATGTTTGATTGGTGCTTTACTGCACCCTGACTGGCTCGTCTCCTCCCTGCAACCCTTCTGTAAGGGGATGTCCAGTTGCCTAGAGATGGACTTTGGGTCCCCAACTCCGCACTCCCCCTCATTCACAATAATATGATTTTTTTGTTGTTGTTCTGATGATGCCTGCTACTAATCCCTTCAACATCTCGTGATCACACAAGCGGGTGTGCTTCTTCCATGTGGGCTTTGTTGCTTCTGAGCTAGATGGCTGCTTGTTTATCTTCAAGTCTTTAAGACCCCAGACACTGTATCTTTTGATAGCTGGGCACCATCAGCTTTCTTCACCACATTTGCTTATGCACCTCCTTTGTCTTTGGCGATCATGTAGGGAAAGTGAGCATGGTAGTCATTTTCAAGAGATATTTAATGTTGTGAAGGAGAAATACAAATACTGATGAGGAAATACACTTTGGAGAGAGAAATATTTTAATGACCTCCTCCATGCCAAAACAATATGCTC
Organism: Tenrec ecaudatus; assembly: GCF_050624435.1. Lineage (NCBI taxonomy): Eukaryota > Metazoa > Chordata > Mammalia > Afrosoricida > Tenrecidae > Tenrec > Tenrec ecaudatus. The sequence continues at coordinate 166,379,962 of NC_134537.1, forward strand.
ATATTTCAATGTAGAATGTCAAGTCTTCTCCCACTGTAGTTTTCACAACAGACTGGGTTGATGAAATAAGTCAATTGCAAGACCATCTGTGGAGCCAACAGTGCCTCTATCCAGACATTCATTTTGATCCTGGACAAGTCAAGAGGTCCATTTGTGAGGACTTTCATTTTATTTACATTGAGGTATAATCCATACTGGGGCTGTAGTCTTTAATCTTATCAAGCGCTTCAAGTTCTTTTTGAAAAGGTTAGCTTTCAAAACTAACCATGTTCATTACATGTAGATCTCATTCGTTCATCTGCACTATTGCCTTTAATTCCATGTTAAAATACTTACAGCCCAATTATTCATTTACATAATAATCAGTTAGCTTAAAATAAAGAAATATGCACATCAGAGTTATATCTTCTTACTATAATTATTCAATCTGTGTGTTGAGCAAATATTCAGAGAAACTGGACTGTATGAAAAATAATGCAGCATCAGAAGTGGATGAAGACTTATTAATAAGCTATGATATGCAGATGACACAACTACCTTGCTGAAAGTGAGGAAGACCTGAAGAAGTGCTATGAAGATAAAAAATTTAAGCCTTCATATATATTAAAACTCAATGTAGAGAAGACACAATTCTTTGTAACTGGACCAATAGGGAACATCATGATAAAAAGATAAAAGGTTGAAGTTGTCAAGAATTTCATCTTGCTTGGATCCACAATCAATGTCCGTAGAAGCAGCAGTCAAGAGATCAAATGACATCACATTGGGTACATCTGCTGCATGGGAACTCTTTAAAGTGTTGAAAAGTAACTATGTTACTTTGAAGGCAGAGGCACACCTTGTGGGATATAAACAGACTTTTCCCCAGATTTGTCTCCCCAAAGATATTCCAAACCTTAGAGGCTGTTTTCCAGCACACAGTGGGAGGCTGGATGCTCAGAAAGTCCCCCTAAAGGCATTCAGCCATCACACTACTGTCTGGTCCACACCCTACTGATAAGGATAGTAATTGCTTCCCTGGAGAGCCAGAGAAGTAGTCAAACCTATTCAGTGATATCCAAAGTTAGGCTGCCATCCCAAATCTAGGATCCGCCCATCTTGTCATATGTGTACCCTCAATCCCTACCCTTCCTATTGCGTGTATATCCCTAGACTGTCCCCCTCTCATAACTGTATTACACATAGTACAACCCCTTCCTGTGATGTATGTCTCCCAAAAGGTAAAAGCCTTAGTTATTAATAAATCACTCTCTCTCTCCCAGCCACTCTCTCCCTTGTTCCCCCCCTGTCCTCCTTCTCCACCCTCTCTCTCTCCTGCCCTCCCTGTGCTGTGTTCTGACCTGGCTGTTGATATCATGGTCATCCAGGAGGTGAGGATGCTACTATGAAATGTGTCTGGCACCTTTATTTCATTCTCTCTTCTATCTGTCTTATTCTCTATGACTTTACTATAATCTTTACATATTATCACTGTACAATTTTGCCTGTTGGGCCTGTGATGATTTATTAGGGGCTGGCTCCCTGACAACACCTGACACAAGCTACAGTATTTTGGATCACCTCCTATGCATGTGGAAGTTGGACATTGAATACAGAACATCGAAGAATAAACTGCTGGCAAAGAATATTGAAAGTACCATGGACTGGCAAAAGAACAAGGAGGTATATCTTGGACAACGTGTAGCCAGAATGCTTCTTAGAGGCAAGGATAGCAAGACTTTGTCTCACACACTTGGTTCATGTTGTCAGGAGAGACAAATCCCTGGAAAAGGACATCGTGCTTAGTAGAGGGGCAGTAGAAACGAGGAAGCCCTTTGACAAAATGGATTTACAAGGAGCTGCATCAGTGGGCTCACCCCTGAGAACAACTGGGCGGACAGCACAGGATAAAGCAATATGTTGCCCTGTTGTACATCGGGTCCTACGAGTTCAGTCTGAATCAATGGCACATAACAACTGTAGTAATCAATGGATGGTTTCTCAGTCTTCATCCGAAGCAGCAGTGCAGTTTTCAAGTATATCTGTATCAATATGTCCTGGTTCACATTATTTATGAAAGCGTGTTTAGACCCAAACATGCATAAACACATAGGTATACCACATATTCACAGTGTCATTTCAGAGGGTGTTTGCAGCTGTCACAGAGCCAGAAGAAGATTCTGGGACACATCGGGATAGCTAACAAACATCCTTCTTTTTTTAATTAAAAAATCATTTTATTGGGGGCTCTTACAGCTCTTATAACAATCCATACATCAATTATATTGAGCATATTTGTACATATGTTGCCATAATTATTTTCTAGACATTTACCTACTATTGAGACCTTGGTATCAGCTGCTCTTCTTTTCCCTTGCCACCCCCCCCCCCATCCTCAGGGCCCCTTGATAAAATATAATTATTATTTTCATATCTCACACTGACCACTGTCTCCCTTCCCCCACAGTTTCTCTTGTTCATCCCCCTGGAGGGGGGAGGGGGGGTTGTGGTTATGTGTTGATCATTGCCATCAGTTCCCCTTTCCTCCCCTTCTCTCCCCTCCTTCCTCCTGCTCTCTAGTGTTTCTATTCCCATTCCTGTTCCTGGTTTCTGTGTGCCAGGAGCTCTTGTCTCTTACTTGTACCTGTGCACATGCTCTGGTCTAGGCCTCAGTGAAAGGCAGCAGTGGGGTCATGATGGTGGGGAGTGAAGAAGCCTTCAAGGAACCAGAGGAATAGTGTGTGCTTCACTGGTACTATCTGAGGTCGTGGTTGACTCATCCCTTCCAGTGACCCTTCTGTGAGGCGATGCCCTGTAGTCTACAGATGGACTTGGGGGCTCTGCTCTGACACCCCTCATTCTCAACAAGCTCAGAGGATGATGTCCCTGCACGGAGCTGCAAAGACACAGAGAGGACTGGAGGACTGACAGCAGCTCAAGACATGCTGTCCCCTCACTGGAGCATACTGCGACAGAAGACAATCCTGGGGACATATGGCAAGGAGTTAGTTCAGCCTGAATTCCCCACAGCAAGGCGAACAAAGAAGAGAACATACCAGATCACCAATGGGAGCAAAGCAAGCCACAAAGCCCCTGAAGAGCCCCCAAAATAGACTTCAGGCTAGGAGGGGCAGCTCCCGGAATTCCCCTGGGACCTGTGGGGCGATAATCATAAAGGTCAGCGGACAGACCTGGAATTATATATGAGGGGTTTTTTTTTTCAATTTTTTTTCCTTTTTTTTTTGTCTCTGTTATTGTTGGTTTGCCTACTTATATAAGATAGGCATGAGAAGCAAGCTTGAGGAGAAAGCAACAGGACCATGGTTCCTGGAGGGACTGGGGCAGGAGTGGGGGAAGGGAGCAGTAAACACACAATGCCATAGACAGGGGAACAACTAGGGAACTAAAATCAACAACAAGGAGAACATAGCGGTCCTGGGGGTGTTGGAACAACAGCAATCTATCTGAGAGGAAAAACTAAGAGGTGGAAGTAGGGCAAGCTTGATGGTGGCTAGAGGAAAGTAAAAGGAAACAGAGGAATGAGTCCCCTTACAGCAAAGCTATGAATAGAGGTATAAGCATAGGTGTGTACATATGTAAATACAGTAATTCATAAAAACAGAGGTATTTGCGATCATGAGGTGCCAAAGGGACCAGGTATAAGGCATCATGCCAAATATATATATATATATATATATATATATATATATATATATATATATATACCATAGTGAATGAAGGGGGAAGTGCAGAGTGGAGACCCAAAGCCCATTTGTCGGCCACTGGAGATCCCCTCATAGAGGGGTTTAGGAGAGAAGATGGGTCAGTCAGGGTGCGATGTAGTACCAATGAAGAACACAGCTTTCCCCCAGATCCTGGATGCTTCCTCCCCGCCAACTACCATGATCCGAATTGTACCTTGCAGGACTGGAGAGGGAAGAGGTTGTATACTGGTGCATATGGGCGCTGGAGGCACAGGGAATCCAGGGTAGATGATACCTTCAGGACCAGGAGTGTGAGGGGTGATACTGGGAGAGTAGAAGTTGAGTGGGTTGGAAAGGGGGAACTGATTATAAGGATCCACATGTGCCCTCCTCCCTGGGAGACGGACGGCAGAGAAGGGGGGGAAGGGAGACTCCGGATAGGGCAAGATATGACAAAATAACAATCTATAAATTATCAAGGGTTCATGAGGGAGGGGGAGCGGGGAAAAAAAGAGGACCTGATGCAAAGGGCTTAAGCAGAGAGCAAATTCTTTGAAAAATGATTAGGGCAAAGAATATACGGGTGTGCTTTATACAATTGATGTATGTATATGTATGGATAGTGATAAGAGTTGTATGAGCCCCTAATAAAATGTAAAAAAAAAAAGAAAATAAAACAAAAAAAAAACACCAGAGGTATTGGCCTACATATACACAGCAATACATTGAGGTAATGGACAGATTTCTAGCCTCCACTCATAACATTCTTCAAAGCAAGAACGCTTTATTCTAACAAACTGACATGGTGTGAGGTTCACCCTCCTGACACAATTGCTGAAGACAAAATGAGTGCATAAGCAAATATGGTGAAGAAAGCAGATGGTGCCCGGCTATCAAAAGATATAGCACCTGGGTTTTTAAAGGCTTTTAGTTAAACAAGCCACCATCTAGCAGTGAAGCAACAAGCCCACATGAAAGAAGCACACCAGCCTGTGCAATCATGAGGTGTCATCGGGACCAGGTACTATACATCAGAAGACCCAAAACAAACAAAAAAACCATCTGTCTTACCAAATCCTTTTGCCTAGAAATAACACACAAATACTCAAGAACATCCCTCTTCACCCACTAGGGTTGAGTTTTTCTATCTTGAAATCAGAGGCCTTGTCTCAAGCCAAGCTACCACAGCAACCCTTGCCATTGAGTTGCTTCCCCTTACAGTGGCCCTATGGATAGAGGCGCACTGCTCCATGGGGTCTCAGAAACAGTAAATCTTTACAGAAGCAGATTGTCTCCTCTTGTTCCTGTTGAACAACTGGGGGTTCAAACAGCCACCCTTATGGTCAGTGACCCATGGCTTAACCACTCTGCCACAGTTATCGTCCACCACAGTGACTCAATAATTCAAATCACAACGGGCACACTTCTGCATTAAAGTTGCACTTAGTTCAAAAGAAAAGTCATGTTTCTCTTCGAGGGTCCTGGCACACAGGAGACACAACACAAAGAAAAGAAAGGAGTAAAATGAGGTAAATGAGAGGTATCAAGAGGGGTCTTAAATAAGCACCAAAGAGAAAAGAATTGATTCCAACTGGAGGACTCAGAGAAGGTGTGGCAGAGAGCAGGACACTGAGCTGTGATTTGCAGGGCAAGAGGTTGGACTTCTAGGCTGGAAAAGTGAAAGAAAGGAATTCTTTATTTGTGAACTGTTAGGAACAATAGCCCAAAGTCATACAAGCATATGGAGTGTGTTCTGGGGATCTTTGTCACTGCTTTCCCTGTCTTCATTCCACCTTTAGCCCTTTCTGGGGCAATATGGCCATGTACCGTACCCAGGGACCTCATCACTCCTGCCTGAGAAAGGCAGGTTGTTATGGGGCCTCATTATGGGCGGCGGCGGGTGGGGGAGATTCTAAAAAGGTAGATAAAGTTAGGTCATGAAAGATCCTATAGATCAAGAGATCAAGATGAAGAAAGTGATTCATCATATAACTCATTTCTAAATGTTTTAACAGAAGTCTCATATATTGGACTAAACACAAACCACACTCCTGCCATCAAGTCAATTCCAACTCATAGCAACCCAATAGGACAGGGTAGAACTGCCCCTGGGTGGTTCTGAGGCTGTAGCTCTAGGGTAGTAGATAGCTTCACCTTCTCTCGCACAGTGACTGGTAGTTTCGAACTGCTGACCTTATGGTTAGCAAAACCACTACACCACCAGGGCTTGTGGGTCACATAATGGAAGAATATAAAATCCTAGAGAGCCATTATAGCAGATGAGAAGGGATTGGAAACAAGAAGGAAAAGCAAGATGCCCCATGAGAGGCCACAAGAGAGAAGAGGGCCAGTGGATAGCAAGTCTGACTCACTAGCTAATTCACATTCCCTACAGAGAGCAATGTGCCCTTAAATGAAGTAATGTCTTATTTTTAACTGTAACCAAAATGAGGCAACAAGTAAAATGTGCATTTTCAACTGGAAAAGTAAAACGATCGTCCGCGTCCCCATTACCATTTTCCATCACACACTCAGCGTCTGGCATTCCCAACATCTCTTGGCACTGGAATTGCTTTCCTTGTGAGGCTGGGTTCAGCTTTGCCTTCTGGGGTCCCTACAGTGTGCATTTTCTGCAGGTGCATTTGCTTGTGTTTTGCAAAGCAGAAACTTGCTTTGTTTTAACTTTCCCTCATTTTTTGTCCTTCCTCATTGTCTACTTCTCCTAATTGGTGTTTGTCATAACTCCCAGTTTAGTACCATTGGCAAGTTTCATTAACATACTGATTGCTCCTTTGTCATTAATAAAAACATTAAATTATTATTTAAAATTCATTGTGCACCAACAATGTATTAGGAGTTGTCCAGAATGCATAAATAGATTCGGCCCTAACTACAATTGTCTTTTCACTGCAAACCTCTCCTGAGTGCAGTTGGTGTTTTGTCTTTCACATCCTTTGTGCATTGCAAGGAAGTCATTTTGGGGATCGTATGTGCCAGTAGGAATCAGTAAACAAAAGCTTGAGAAGTGTCCTCTCTTGAAAGTCAAGTCCTGTTTAGCTATCATTCCTTACTAACATGCTTGCCATCGACCAAGAAGTTATATCTCCTCTGTATGTCTACCACAGGAAAAGTTCATTTTCTATCCAGTGAAGAAAACGATCGGTTATATTCAGATACTACTTGTGATTTTCCTGAAAACACTGCACTTTCAAACTTCTGTGTTCTCTTCTTCCTTTTTTGTCACCCTCTGCCAACAATTTCAGCTCCTCAGCCTTTCAAAATTCCAGGATAGAATCCTGCCGGTGAAGCCTTCCCTGGCCTCACCTTTCTCTCCAGCTCAGCTGGTCCTTCTCTACCTTTGTATGGGCCTTACTCGTTTATTCCATAAAGGACTGAGGGTTGTCTCTGCTCCCCAACTCCCACTAGACCTTGAGGCCCACAGGGACAGAGATGAGACAAGCTTTGTGTCTGTTGGTGTCACTGCTTGTCGTAACAAGTGTCCAGTGACAAGCCAACAGCACCCAAGGGAGCTGTTTTAGCTACCATGTCTGTAATCATACTTGATCTTAGGTTAAAGCGAATCTCTTTTCTAGAATTGGGTGAGTATGCACTTGCTGACATTACATTTCAATTCATCCTAGCTCCAAAAATTTATTGTGTGATAATTTGGAGATGACATTCTTTTATTTCCAAGTGAAGTTTTCCTATGAAATACATTACTGTCAAGGAAACAGTTTCCAAAGTTGTTAATCCTTGATTTCAAGCACGACGACTCCTTAGTCCATTATCTTTGTAAAATGCTTTCTAAAGGAAGTTTCCTGGGTTCCCACTAGTCAGATCTTACCTCTGTTAGATTTGGGGAAGGAAGGTGAGCTTACCTTGGACGCACGGAATAATCACGACCAGTTGAGGTGCAAAAGCAGCAAAAGGAGTTTATTTGCTAGCTCGAGCTAGGGCTTCCTCCCTCATCTGCCTAGTGCAGCAAGGACCCAGAGTCCAAAGGCAATCAGCCCCGAGCTCTTTGTACCCCGGGCTTTTATAGGGCTAGGGGCAAGGGGCGGGACAAGGTGGGGGGCAGTCCAGGGTTGCTGTTCTTTAAACTTACTGGAGTAAACTTCTGGTGCCAGCATAGTCCAGCGGTTATTGATGAGTAGGTTGCGCGTGCTTTCCTGATTGGTCGGTCACTCGAGCTCTATTGGCTAAGGTGTCATCAGGCGATGTGTCCCATTGGTTAGGTGGATCAGGTGATGTGTTGCATCAGTGACCAGGAACTTGAAACCGAAACTGAAACTAAACCTGAAACCTAGGCCTACCTCAAACGCTGGCTTTCATACAGCCTGTTTTAACTTTTACTCTGCTGATTCTAGCAGTTGCACACCTGTGCCCCACACCTCCAAGGTGAGTTTGGGGTGTCATGCTGAAGCCCTGTGTTTTGTTTCCACAAAATAAAGGTTTGGGCCTTGGCTCTGAAACTTTGACGGGTTTTTGTTATTGAACAAGACTCCAGTGATTCTATCATGGGTTTTCCTCACATATAAATTGAAGCATTGTGATATTTCTGTTCCAAATCCAAACTTCTCTACACAGAAAGTTTCAGTGAGCACCATCTTCAGTCTTTTTCTTTTTTGCTTCGTTTCTCTTTTTGAAATCATTTTATTAGGGGCTCATACAATTTCTATCACAATCTGTACATACATCAATTGTGTAAAGCATATTTGTACATTCGTTGCTCATCATTCTCTAAACATTTGCTCTCCACCAAAACCCCTGGCATCAGGTCCTCATGTTTCCTCTCCCTCCCCACTCCTCCCTCCCCCATGAATCCTTGATAATTTATTATGTTGTCATATCTTGCTCTGTCCCACATCTCCCTTCACCCACTTTTCTATTGTATGTCTCCCAGGGAGGAGGTCACATATAGATCCTTTAAATCGGTGTCCCCTTTCCAACCCACCCTTCCTATGCCCTCCCAGTATCGCCACTCACACCACTGGTCCTGAGGGGATCATCCGCCCTGGATTCCCTGTGTTTCCAATTCTCATCTGTACCAGGGTACATCCTCTGGTCTAGCCAGACTTTCAAGGTAGGATTCGGATCATTACAGTTGGAGGAGGGGGACAAAGCATTTAGGAACTAGAGGAAAGTTATATTTTTCATTGATGCTACATCGCACCCTGACTGTCTCATCTCCTCCCCAAGACCCTTCTGTAAGGGGATGACCAGTGGCCTACAGATGGGCTTTGGGTTTCCCCTCCCCCTCATTCATAATGATATGATTTTTTTTTGTTCTGATGATGCCTGATACCCGATCCCTTTGACATCTCGTGATCACACAGGCTACTGTGCTTCTTCCAGGTGGGCTATGCTGCTTCTGAGCTAGATGACCACTTGTTTACCTTCAAGCCTTTAAGACCCCAGCCACTATATCTTTTGATAGCCGGGCACCATCAGCTTTCTTCACCACATTTGTTTATGAACTCATTTGTCTTCAGTGGTTGTATCAGGGAGGTGAGCACACAATGATATGATATTTTTGTTCTTTGATGCCTGATAACTGATCCCTTCAGCACCTCGTGGTCACACAGGCTGGTGTGCTTCTTCCAGGTGGGCTTTATTGCTTCTGAGCCAGACGGCCTCTTGTTTACCTTCAAGCCTTTAAGACCCCAGACACTATCTCTTTTGATAGCCGGGCACCATCAGCTTTCTTCACCACATTTAGTTGTTCACACACTTTGTATTCGGCGGTTGTGTTGGGAAGGTGTGCATCATAGAATGCCAATTTAATAGAAGAACGTACACTTGCATTGAGGGAGTACTTGAGTGGAGGTCCAATGTCCTTCTACTACCTTAGTACTAACCTTATAAATATATGCACATAGATCTATTTCCCCATCCTCATGTATAAATATATTTGCATATGTACATGTCTTTATCTAGACCTCTATAAATGCCCTCTGTCTTTCAGCTCTTTCCTCTATTTCCATTGACTTCCCTCCTGTCCCACTATTATGTTCAGTCCCCACCAGGGTTTCAGCAATTCCTGTTAGTTACATTACCCTTGATTACGCCCAACTAAGCCTCCCACACCCTCCTCACCACCGATTTAGATTGCTTGTTGTGCCCTTGTCCCTGGGTTTATTAGCACCACTACCTTTCCCCCGACCTCCCGATCTCCATGTCCCCAAGGAACTATTGGTCCCATTGTTTTCTCCTCCAATTGTTCATCAAGCCTATCTTGTTTAGACAGACCTTCGAAGATAATAACATGCACAAAAACAAGACAGAGCACAACTAAGCAATAATATACAACAAAACCACAACAACAAACCAATAACAAAAACAAAACTAAACACAACAAGAAAGAAAAGATTGCAGTTAATTCAAGGATTGTGTGCTGACCTTTAGGAGTGTTTTCCAGTCCAGTCTGTTGGGGCACCACGCCCTGGCACCAAAGTCCACTTTCAGCATTCCCTGGGACCCTGCTGCTCTATTTCCTTGCTGTTCTGTTGCACCCTCTTAATGTTTTGCCTCAGTGTGGCGGGATCTGATCGGATGCAATTCCCACACCGTGTCTCCGGTGTTGTCCCTATAGGGCTATGGGTCAGTGAGGAACATCATGTCTCAACGAGAGGCCGGCCATGTGGTCCTCTCTGTCAACTGGAGGCTCTAATTGGGAACATCGACCTCCTGGCCTGGTGGGCCATGATGTGCTCCACTCTATCCTCCTTCCCCTTCATCTGGTCCTGTGTGCTCTGATCAGATATGTCTCTCTTCTGAAGCTGTAGATTCAGTGCTGTCCTTTGAAATAAATTGTTCTGGGGGGAGGGGCAGGAGTCCACGTAGTAGTTGGTGTTGAGGCCGGCCCCCCAGACCTCTCCACTGGTTTCCTACTCCACGCCAGCATGTTGCATTCACATCTTGGAGCACTGGGTTGAAGTCTGGTCCATCTTTCCCTGTGGAGACACTAACAATACCCTACCCTTGGGTGGGCTTAGTGCCCTGTGCCCAAGCTACCCTATTCTTTTTTTTTTTTCCTTTCCCCACCTCGTTAGTTGCCTACTATATGTATCCCTGTATTTGTTCTGGTCTCTGCCATATTACTTGGTCCTTGCCCCAGGAATGTTTGTATACCATAGCTTTTTCCCTATGCCCCTTTTGCCTTTTATTTTTTTAACGCTTACCTCAGCAGTCTTTCAAGTTTTTCTATATTTAAGTCAATGCTATCTTGAGGTCTGTTTTGTCTTTTTTGTCCTCTGGGTGAGGTTGTTCTATGTGGTGGTCTCTTATTTATGCTTGGTGAGTGTGTTCTTCTGCCCATACTGGGTCGCCAAGGATCTTTTGTAGGGCTGGGTTTCTTCTAACGTATTCTTTGAGCTGTTCCTTGTCTTGGGAGACTCTTACTTCTCCATCTATCTTGGTCAATAATTTGGCTGGGTAGGGTGTTCTTGGGATTGTATTGTTTTCCTTCAATTTATGGAATACGTTACTCCACTCTCTCATCTTCTTCATTGTTTCTGATGATAGGTCTGAGCATATTCTTCTTTGGGAACCTTTCTAAGTGATTGCTCGTTTTTCTCTAGCTGCTCTCATGACTTTCTCCTTTTCCTCAAAGTTGGATAGTTTAACTATATGTGCGTTGGTGACTTCTTCTTGGGATTCAATCCAGCTGGTGCTTTTCAGGCCCCTGAATGGTTGCCTGGTTTCCATTCATTAAGCTGGGGAAGCTTTCCTCCAAGAATACTCTCACTATTGTTAAAGATGACTTCTTTGTTGTGTCTTCCTCCGGTAAGCCAATAATTCTAATGTTGTTCTGCTTCATAGCATCAGACATAGCTCTTAAGCTTTCTTCAGCTTCTCTGATGATCTTATTAGATTTTTGTTCCCATTTGTTAAAGTCTGCTTAAATGTCCTCCAAGTCACGGATGCAGTTCTTTGATTCCTCCAGTTGCTTCTCAAGGTCTGTGAGTCTGCTACTGGTTTTTGTTATCTTCTCCTTAAGCTCCTGTATTTCTCTTTGGTTTATGGCTTTTACCTCTTCTATCATTTCATCCTTTTTCTGTATTGTTTTCCTCATATCCTGTATGATTCCAAGCAGCATTCTGAAAATTTCTTTCTGTGGCAGCTCAATGTCTGCTTCTTCTATTCATGTCATCATGTTCAGGACATCTTCTGCCATTGCCTTTTTTTTCTCCCGTTTTTTCATTGAGGTCGTTGGGGGCTGATGGCTGTTTGCTTTGCGTTATTTTAGAGGAGCCAGGTGCCATTTTTCAGGGAGTCGAAGAACACTGGCTTTCTCTGGGAGACTTGTATGAGTGCTTCTTCGAACTGCCTATAACTTATTTTACTATAGAATTACCTACCACTTTATCCTCCTGTTGCTTCCCTCTCAAGGGAGTAACCCAGAAGGGTTTCCTGCTTTGGTGTTGCGGAAGTTGGGCAGAGGTTCCTGCCGCAGCTTGGAACATTGATAAGTGTTGGCGGAGCTGCCTTAGGACCCCAGGCACACAGGCAGGCATTCCCCAGTAAGATGTTGGGTACAGTATCCCCTGGTGGGGGTCAGCAGTTCTTTCCCCAGCCTCTGTAGCTACACAGGGTGGAGCTCACCTAGCTGGGTGTGGCACAGGCATAAATGCCCTAGGCTAAGGAAAGTGGTCTGGAGGTTAGCAGTAGTGTGTGAGAGACCAAGAAAGAGACAAAGAGGAGGAAAAAAGTTAAAAAGCAAGCCAGCTGAGCCTGGGGGGAGAGGGGGGATAGTGAAGAGATGGAAACAAAGCAACAATGAGGCTGAGTGGAGATCTCTCACCCCCCCCCCGCCCCACCCCTCCCGCTACCAGTGGAGCTGCAAGGGTTTAGTCCCTGCTCAGAGGTGACAGCAGCAAGCTGTGACTGTGTTGAGGAAAGGTCCCTGCACAGCCCTCCAAGACCGAGGGGGGACAGAGAGGAGCTGCAAGGGTCTAGTCCCTGCCCGCAGGCAGGTGGCAGCAAACTGTGGCTGTGTTGAGACCAAGGCTGCCCTACAGGCTCCAAATGGTCTCGGCTCTGGCAGAGACAGTGGCGGGGCCAAGGTTAAGCCCCAGTCGGCCTCCACTGAGGTAAGCCAAAAGCCCCTAGCCCTGCAAAACCCCATGGGTCTATGTCTACTTATCTTTATAATGCTCCTCCTGCATTCCAGCAGTGTTGAATTTCCCTCTAAGCAACTCTCCTGGTCTGAATTCTGTGGAGTCCCTCTGGTATGTGTTACTCCATTGCCATCTTGCTGGAAGTCACCATCTTCAGTCTTATGGCTGTCTAGACACCCAAAAGCTCATGGTGTAGTGATTTGGTGGTGCCCAGCTTGATCACCCCAGATGGTATGTGTGCCTTGAAGTAATAATTTCCTCCTTCATATATGCTGGGGGTGACTTCTCACAATAATTCATTCACTGGGCTTGAAAATGGGTCTGCAAGGGTCTTTTTGCTTCACGTGATTTTTCTTCAGTGTTTAAACGCTTCTCAAGAACAGGGCATAGGTTTCAGAACACGCTGTTATGGAATGTCCCTTTGTGTGTCGGTTGGGTGAAAAAGGAAAAGGACAGGCTGTCTGGGCCTCAGAGGCCATCTCCAATTGTCCTGTTCCTGACCTTCAATGCATACCCTGGGTGATCTTAGAAAGGGAAGAGCGATTTGTAAGAAGCAAGTAATGAGCAGTGTTTCCTATTTTTAAGTGGCTAAATCACTCGCTGGTTTAGTTCAAGTAAGCATTGGACACTGGCTACAAGTCTGGCCACGTCTTCTGTTTCAATCTCCCTTACCGTCTTCAAAGGTCAACTCTCAGGATGACCTTGCATATGTTCACATTCTATGAGTCAGTTAAAGACCATTCTTTGGTGCCCTGTAGTTTGGATTCCGCTAAAAGTCTCTGATGTTGGTGCCAACAGATAAACTTTTGGAAGCAAATGCTAGTGCCCATATATACATATAGCCCTGGTAGCATAGTGAGTTAAATGTTGGCAGGTATCTACAAGGTTCACCAGCCTCTTGTAGAAAGATGAAGCTGGCTGTTCTAATCAAGATTTAAAAATCTGAAAGCCCAAAGGAGCAGTCCTACTCTTATAGTTGGAATCAATACAATGTCAGGGTTTGGGGTTGTTGTTTTGTTTTAGCTTAGAAATCATCATTTCTCTGCAGGGCATCCTCTGGTTCTATTTCCAGTTCCAGTTTATCTCAAAGAATTAAGATCCAACCCAACTTTTCAGGACTATTTTCAGAGCTCTAGAGGACTTTAGGAGCCTGTGGCAAAGCACTTGGGTCTGTGGTTTGCACCCACTAGCTGTTCTGTGGGTGAAAGATGTGAGCATCTGTTTCCATAAGCCTTACAGCCTTAGAAAATGTTCTGGGCAGTTCTGCCTTCTCCTATGGACTGACTATGAGTCAGCGCTAACACAACAGCAGCAGGTTTCATAGGAAATTTCAGAATCCTGGTGGTGTGGCAGGCTGCTAACCACAAGGCCACCATTTCAAAACCACCATCAGCTTCACAGGAGAAAGATGAGGCTTTCTACTCCCCTAAAGAGTCTTGAAAACTCAGAGGGCCAGTTCTACCCTGTCCTGCAGTTCACTATCAGTTGAAAGGGAATGCACGGCAGAGTTTGTTTCATTTTCAGCAAAAGAAGTTTTCAAACCTCCATGAGAAACACCATCAGACAACTGAATGGAGCCAAAGTTCCCCCTGCCCTTCTGTTTGGCCTCATGTTGACAGGATTGCCCACCCATGGACTATGGTCCCCACGACCTTTAGAATGCAGGTTAAATTCCCAAGCTTAACACATTGGGACTCTTTAGGGCAGACACTTGAATAACTTGCCAACCCAAACATACTAGTCGTACCACACTACTTGCATTTCTTGGACAGGGCCATTCCCTTAACAGTTGGACTTCCTGGCTTTTGCCTGGATAACACTGCTCACACATCAGATCCAGCTAAAGGACCACAGAGTCTGGACAGGCTTCTCTGACCTTCTCATCTGGGGGATGTGCTGGTGCCCTCTTCCTGATCGGAGGACCTATCAAAGCACTCCTCTTACTTTGTTGTTGACTTACCTATCTGCATCCTACTTATACTAGAAGTCTTGGTGACGTAGTGGTTACGTATTGGGATGCTAACCACAAGGTCAGCTTTTGTAAACCACCAGCAGTTCAGTGGGAGAAAGAGGAACTTTCTATTCCCTTACAGAGTTAAGTTGAAGAAACTTTCAGGGCCAGTTATTCCTTGCCCTGTAGTCATGAGTCAGACAAATTGACTCAATTGGCAGTGTTTGGTTCTTACTTTTTAATTTATTTACGCTAAGAGCTAGCTCATTAAGAGCAGGCATGTTGAGACCTCAGAATCAAGAATCTGCAAATAAGTTAGCAATAAATAACCCGTTCATCAAGCACTCATGCAATTTGTAATGTAAGATACTAAGGTGGTTTTCATTTACAGTATTTACTGACATTAACTCACAAAACAAATAACTAGTTGCTGTTCATAATCTTGTGAGTCCCAGCATTGTAATGAGCTATACAACCAGTTGTTCTCTGAGGGAGCAACAGGATGCTCTTTGTGGCATAACGATTTCCAGTCCTGGAATCCCAGGGACAATTCTTCCCTCTCCTGTGGGGTTGCTGAGTACCAATCAACGTAATAGTAGTAAGTGGATGCCTCACCTTTTGAAGCATGTTAATGAGTTTGGTATGTGTATTCTCATAAAATTGACGATGAATGAAAATTAGAGTACAATATTCTAACTATAGGATGACTACTATCGCCCATGCCGATGACTGTGAGGGTGGCACGGGGCGGGGCACGACTGTGTTCCATTGTACCTGGAGTCATTAGGAGTCCTACTGGAGCTGTAGAACAGCAATCTCGCAACGCCTTCACTTATTGAACCAACAGTATCCATTTTTATCCTATCTTTTCCTCCGATAGGAAAAAGGAACAAATATTGATATGTTTTTAAATCATATGCCTCAGAAATCCACTTTATAAAATTTGGAAAGTCGGTGTAGAACTTGTCTCTGTAGATGGAGGCCAAGTACCCAGAGAGCAGGCGCTCCGGGGCTGCCTTCCTGGCTTGGCGTCATCAACAGGGAGGGTGCACTGGCTTACTGAGCAGTCCAAATCATCTTGTCGATCTGGACTTAAGAACATCCCTGACAAAGAAAAATCTCCGAACACAAAATCTGTTTTCCCAGTGTTAGACAATCCTGCTCCTCCCACACCATTTCCATGTGCCACTCTTAATTCATAAGATCTTCAATCTTCAAACCAGTAGTCGACCGATCATCTACAAAAGATGGAGACAAACAGGGTTTACAAAAGTAACCTGTATTCCAGCCCAAATAGATTTAAAAAGAAATCCCTTCTAATGGGGGGATAACAAACTACATAAGACACAGTACATTTAAAATATGTATTGGAATTACAAATCAAACTTTTCCATATGATTCCAAAGTACAAAACACAACGTGAAAAGGCATTCAAACAGCTCCTTTATACATCACAGTGTTAGTGGCACAAAATGTACTGACATTTCAAAAACACAAACCAAATTTGTTTTGTTTTATTTATCACCACTTGTCAAATACATGTGTATACATGTGCATGACTCACTCATGCGTGTATGCTTATACAGGATTAAAATACACTCATGGCAAAGTGAGTGAAGTACAAAAGAAAGCTTCAGGCATGTGGCATGTACCTACCCCTAAGTGAAGGCCCCTGGAATCATGGAAGACAGGATTAGACATCAGAAGGGAAGGGTTTCAATACCAAAACAGCATGCTCTTCTGCTTGTGAGGCATTTGCAATCTGACACTTCAATCTGATTGGCACTTTGGGCAATACCAGTCGTGAGCTCTTCATTTTGTTTATTTTCACATGGGTTTGAATTAATTAGAAAAAAATAAATAAGCTTTGGTATATTTTTGAGAGACCTTCATGAAGCTGTATACATGCAAAATGTTTCCCCCTGATGACTTCACTGATTTATATATATATATATATATATATATATATACATATATATATATACATATATATACATACAGGCATATTTATTGATAAATGAGAATCTGGAAAATGTACAAAGAGGCCACCCTAGTTCTTTCCAAACTCTTAATTTTGGAAGATTACCAAGGGACTATGTGGTCATCTAATTTAAGTGAATTTCCATTTTTGTAATATAAATGAAAAAGGTCAATTCCCCTTTAAGTAACCATTATATATCGGAAAATCTCTTCCCTCGGGCACCCTGTGTTCCCTCAGAAGCGGACCATGGCAATCAATCGGCTTTGTGGAATGATCGGCTATACAGAGATTCGTTTCACTATCCAAAGTCCCCAGAGTGGTCGAGGTTGGCTCCCTGGCCCAATGCTACCCCTACACGTGGAGAGAGAATTGGTTTGGAGAGCAATTCACCAAGTCAACGACTCTATTTATACACATCTCTGAAGTCAGTCACTGGGATCTACAGTTTTACACTGCCTCCTCTGAAGGCCAAAGCCTTGGGTGGGGATTGGAAAGCTTGGCTGGTTGGGGAACAATGAGTACATGGCAGAGCTGGAATGAGAGACCTGTCAACTCCAGTAAAATTTCATGATGTGGCCTACTGTCGAAGGGGCTTCCATTACCCACCCAGAGTGCAATATAGATTGATAGCCATGGCCAACAGCTAGGGTCTTCTCTAGTCTTCAATTCAAAGGCCTTCATAAGCACACTGCCAAAGCATCACCGTGAGAACTATCTATGAAAGTCCCTTTTTCAATTGAGATGCTCTTAGAGCATCTTAGTCCATTTGTTTAATCTCAAACTCTCCATATTTTACTTGGAAGCGATAGCAAGGTCAGAAGTCACATCGAGGGTCATCTTCCTATGTTTTATTTACATCACACATAGTTAATACCATACCACCATGAAAAATGGGTGTGGCATTCCTTTCTAAAATAAATCTCATGAGGGATAATGCAAGTTTACCTAAGTACATCAATGTAATCTTGCTGGTAAGTGTCCATGAAACAGATGATTTTAGTTGTATTATCACTAAGTCAAACTGAGGCATGCTCAATGCAAAAACTCTGAGCAAATAGGTGCTGTTTTGCTATTTTGATCGCTAAGAGAGACGTCTGGCCCTTGGCCTTGTGATCTCTGTGGTCCCCAGTGGTCCCTTATCCAGGTCAAACCGCGCACTGGAAACACAAGGAGGTGAAGGCACAATGATGGTGGCGGCTCTACACATGTCCAATGGAGCCAGAAATGCTTCCAATCCAGAAGGCCCACCCATCCCTCTGGGAAGAGGGGCGTTTGAACTCTAGCCCGAGGAACACAACCTTCCCAAGAGCCCTGACCCCCCACAACACAAGAGAGGTGTCCTGTGGGCTGTGCAATGGGCAGCAGCTACCACAGGCAGTGCGTGCTGGCACGGGGTGAAAGCCTGCCCTGTGCATCCTGGAGAGAGGGCCCCGAGCCGCCATCTTCAGTAGGCATTGGCAGAGCTGAGTAGGACAGCTGGAGTCGGGCATCACAGACTGAGTCTCCAGCCCAAGTGTCCATGGGCCACTTGCGTCTTCAGAACTCAGGGAGTCGGCACCCTCTGCAGAACGGTCATCCCACCGAGAGATGGGATCCACCTCACTATCTCCAAGCACAGAGACTCGCAGGCCAGGCTTTCCCCAGAAAGGTAGCCTCAGGTATGCACTCTTCACGTATGGTTACATTGTAATGATCAGACACATGTTCTTCAGGAGCAATGATGTGACACTAACTGGTTTTCTACATGGCTTTAGGTTCATAAAGAAAATAAATACAATGGCTGCAGTGTGAGGTGCTTCTGTTTCTTCTAATCTATTACGTCTTTAAGAAACAAAGAAAGAAGACATTTCTACATGTGGAAGGTACAATAGGACCGGAGGCAGCTACACAAGTACAGAAATCAACCAGACAAACAAAAATAACATTTATTTTACAATGTGTTTGCAGTGAGCAGATACCTATAGTAAACATCAGGCTTTGCCCTTGGCTTACGCACCAGTAGAACTTTCGATAAGTTTTTAAAGTCCTCAATAATGAGCTGAAAATGTTTGCCTTTCTGTGACTTTTAGAAGTCCCACGCTCAGCTCTTTCAAAGCACACGCAACTGTAAAAGTCACTGTGAAGAAAGACTACATTTTCTCCATGTTTCAAGGTCAAATGATGGGGAGCAATTTGTGTTTTCTTACGAACTAGTGCAATCTGATGTCATGCGAACAGTCGCCCACAGCCCCGCCCTGCAAGAGCCCAAGCGGTAAAATCCCCAAGTGAAAAGGACGACCTGAAATGGAGGGCTTTGGGGTTTGTTTGTTGTTGTTGTTGTTGTTGTTTGGGGGGGGGCAGGGGTGTTAATAGCAATGAAACTTGGAACTATGTAAGACATATGACTTCTGCAAAAAATAAAATCACTTAAATAAAAGATGGTGAGAATCAGGAAGGCTCCCCCAGCCCCTGAGAGTCCTCCAGTCCCCAGTCTCTGAGGATCAATAATGCTACACTCTTCCTTCTGGATGCGAGATGAGGCTGAGGCAAGGGGCCAAATCAAACTAACTATAGTGGATCTGCTTTGAAGTCAGACATCTGATTTTAAGACACAAAAATAAAGTTGCTGGTACTTGGGGGGGAAGTTACGAGCCCTATGACCAAAGGCAATTCCAGACCGATGACGGTGACATTCCCTCATGCCTGTCAGCATTTTCAAAGACATGCAACTACACAGGAACCACGTTTATGAAAACACACAGCTTACAGCTTTCGGAAAGTCGTTACAACAAGTTCAAGAAAGAAAAACAAGTAAGAGTGCATACGGCTTTCTAAGCCTCTTAACAAGTGTCAAAGCCAGAAAAGTCATTCGGTTATAACTTTTTAAAATGCAAAATTCAAGAAAGGCATAGGATGGTTTATATGCACCTTTTTGATTTCACTACTCAATCGGGCGGGGGGCGCAGGGAGCAAGCCTTCTAGAAAGATTTTGCTAAATGCCATTAGTAATAAAAACAGTTGTCATAACCAGAGTGCTTTTTCCAAGTGGGAGTCATCAGATTCTGTCTGAAATGCGTTGCACTCCTTAAAGGACTTCTCTCAAAAGCACGAGCCCATCTTGAAGCCAGTAAGGAGAGGGGCCATGTTTGGCACGAGAAGGTCCCTTAGGCTACTACAAGCCATGCCTAGTCTATCACCACAGGGGGAAAACCCACAGCACCTCCCTTGTCAGGCTGGCAGAGACTGACTTTGTGGGGATGTGCCCTGCCCAGACTGCCTGGCCCTCCGTGTGCCTAGTGGACTGCACGTGGGCCTTGGTAAGCGTTCTGCTGTCCGTCCCTGAAACCACGACACCCAGCGTGACACTGTGAAGCTCAGTGGGGCACATAAGGCAAGAGATGCTTCGTGAGAGGGGAACTGTGGGGTGGGGGAGAGTCGTGCTTCCCGGAGGCAGGGATCCTGCTCCGGCATGGCGCCTTCCTCTAGGTGGGCAGTGGGTCGTCATCCCCTTTACTGCACTTGCACTTACAGCAAAGGACAAATGGAGTGGCCAGGAGCAGGAAAGGCGAGGCTACCAGCAGCAGGAGCCCGAATCCAGCAAATATGCCCACAACCTGGAACAAGAAAACAACCGATCAAAGGGTAAGATATGCTGGCCTGCAGGTTATGCAGTTGAATGCAAACCGCCCGCCCACCCTTCCACCCCCACAGCAATCTTCCCGTACTGCCTCTCGTCCACGTGCTTTCCCCTTTTCGATCTACATGTGCACCTAGACATCTGTCCAAGCAGTGATAGCTTTCCCGCAGCCCTCACTCTGAGCCAAGACACCCTTCTTGGTGCTACAAAGACAGGTGTGTGAGATCTTGGTAGAATGGTCAGGGATTGTGTCAACTAGACATTCTTGCAGTGATGCCCAACCTATCCATCTGGCTGTAGCCTGATGACATCTTCTTGGGGGTCTTTTGTGTGAAACAGAGACTGGTTGGAGTGGAGACCTCTCTAGCTCTTCACCTTCTGCCAGAGCTGACTCTGTGTCTGGTCCCTCGCTCTCCTGCTGTCTTGTTCAATGGCTCTCAGCAGATGACCAATGATGGGTTCATTTGGCTGACTTCAGATGCACATAACTCTGCATATACGGGCTTGTGCCCCTCCCCCATGAGTTTGTCACCTTACTTCCTGTTTGTCAGCTTCCACAGGTCAGGAGATGCCGGACTTGTGGTGGACAGAACTTAACCTACTTTCACAAAGGTGTGAACCATTTCTCAACACAAAGCTCGTTCTCTGTGTAAACACATACAAGCGTCACTGGCTCTGCTTCGTCACTGGCTCTGCTTCTCCACCGAGCTCAACCTAATGCACTGCTGGTGGAACAAGAGCACAATTTAACGAACCGACTGCACTGTATAGAAACTACCTCCACAGACTCGGGCTCAAGGTGCAAAGGAGGCCAAAGGGGCACAAGCACGAAACCGGACGGATGAAGGGACGCTCCCAGCAGAAGATGGCTGAGGTGACCATGCTGGGGAGGCGGTCCCCAAGCAAGAGTGGCAGGAGGAGCAGGAAAGACACAAGGCAAGGCAGCAGGGAATGAGCAGCCAACATGAATGCTGATTTTCAGAGCACAACCCTGACCTGTTGGGTATTTTGCCTTCTGTTTTAAATCATGGTTTTCCCCCTCTAGATATGGGTAACTTGAGAGAGAAATAAGCCTTTCCCAGTGTTCTCATCTAAAACAGGCCACATTTCTGCACCTGGTTAGTCACACAGACAGGAGCGAGGACAGAACTGAGGTCTGAAGACAGAGTTATATCACCACCTAGTGTTCGAAGAGATAAGTGCTTCAAAGAGCTCTATGGGGTGCCGCCTTGATTTTAATCCTGACTCTCTCCCTGAATTCACTCTCCGTGTGTGTGTGTGTGTGTGTGTGTGTGTGTGTGTGTGTGTGTGTGTGTCTGGCACTGGGGTGGGCTGAGCTTTGGTTGCTAATGACCTGACTGGCCACTGAGACCTGGCAGCCGTTCTGTGGGAGAAGTATGAGGCTCTCTGCTCCAGGAAAGGCTCAAGGTTCAGAAACTCTATGGTATCATTCTGTTCTGTCCTACAAAGGGTCACTGTGAGGTAAAATCAATCACACTGCTGTGAGCTTAGTTTTCTGGGTCTCAGCTTCCTCAACTAAAAAGTAGGCAGATCAGGTAAAAGATCCGAAAGCTCTAAAATTTACGCTACAACATCCCAGATATTTTCAATAAAGAACACGCTGACTTAAGTTTCCGTCCAAACACACATGCATGAGCTCACGTATTGATGATGTGCAATGTAAAATACATATTAGATTGTACTAATATTGGGACTTTATCTTTGCTTCCCAGCCGGCCAAGTCCATTTGTCTAAACAGAATGTCAATGTATGATCAGGTATGGGCGGGGGTACCTTGAATTCCAATCACGCTTTGTGAAAATCGTGTATACCTTGATACTGCAGAATATGTTCAATAAACAAGCAAATTATTCCTACTCAGACGTATTCTTTGGTGACACCAATTACCTGTAGCAACACTGTCATTCTACAAGGATTCTGTGCGAACAGAAGTATGATGCACATGAAAGGGCTTTCGCCAAGTGTGTCTTCACATTCAATTCAGTAAGTCAGGGGACCCACACCACTCAGTTGGTGGTAGAAGCATGTGGACAAAAGAAAGTTGGCCAAAAGTAAAGAACGAGAGAAGCAAGTCTTAGAAGACAAAAGTAACCACATAGTGAACATGTTATCAAGACACTTGGCAGTGGACCAGGTAGTGTAAGAGAGACAGGAAAATGCTCTCTACTTCCACCCAGAAATACTCAGAGCACTGCCTTGTTCAGATTAGCAAACCCTCGTATGTTTAAAGGAGTAACATGAACCTCGCAGTTTGAGAGTGTTAAACTCTAAGCTACTTGAGAGTAAAACAGAGTTTATGTAAACTATTGTGAAGTCCCAATTCACAGGCTAGTGCCTCTCATAAAAAATGCCCAAAGGTTATGAGTTGAACGAATGGAACAGAGACTGCTCAAGCCCGAATTGTCTTCTTCATGGACTCGTCTAGAAACCACATCCAAGAGTGCAGAAAATCAAAGGTCCAAATCGTAGGGGCAACATGATGAAGTGAGCCAGTTTAATCTGCTCAACACGTTTGGCTTGAACGTGCCCCAAATATTAGCTGGCATACACGTGATCGTGGTGGGGACTGTGATGAGACTGCTCCAGAGAGCTTGTGGCGCACACCAGCTCACGGCCTCACCTAGGTCCTGCTCATCTCTGCACGAAGGG
Source organism: Tenrec ecaudatus (assembly GCF_050624435.1). NCBI lineage: Eukaryota > Metazoa > Chordata > Mammalia > Afrosoricida > Tenrecidae > Tenrec > Tenrec ecaudatus. Next base: position 166,402,982 of record NC_134537.1, read on the forward strand.
ACAGCATCTGGTAGGCTGAGGGCCCTTCACACTATAGACATCAATCCAATGCTAAGTTAGGCTCTTTCCTCCACTCCGTAACAGGAGGTTAAACACTTGCCATTATCCCCACTGCTGTCAAGGCAATGCTGACTTACTTGACTCCAGGTGTCACAGAGTGGAGTTGTGCTCCAGAGGAACTGGGGGCTGTAACTTTTATAGAAACCCATCACGAGGCCTTGCCTTTATGCCACCACTGGTTAGATACAGACTGTGCACTTTCAGACTACTGGTTGAGGGCGAACTGTCTGGGCTACTGGGAGCAGCATGACCACCAAGACCTGCCCTCCACCCAAAGCCCCTCGTCATCACCCCTCAGGACAGCACAGAACTGACACGATGGGTTTTCAGGAAATCTTTACAAGAGCAAACGGCCTCGTGTGTTGCCTGTGGATCGAGTAGCTAGTGGTTTTGAACTGCTGACCTGTGTGTAGGAAGGAGCCCAACTTGGAGCCCCTACGCCACGGGGGATCCTTGTGCAACCTGATGAGGGGACCGGAGGAGATAACAGGGTGAGCAGTGAGGATGTGTTTAGGGACCGTTCGTCTCCCTTTTACCACTCTTGGTTCGTCAGCTTCCTTCCTGAGCACCAGAGGGGACTTTAATTCATTGCATGGTTATGAAAGTCAGACTTGCGTCCTGTAGTCAAGAAACAAGCATAGGAGAGCACAAGAGGAGGTAAAGCCTGCCTGTCATGTGACTGCCCAGACAGACGCATTGTGAGCACTCGGTGAAAGCCCTCCCGGGCTTCTTTTGTGCACACGCCATGTTCATATTAGAGCCACGCAAAGCCTTCAGACAACAACACAAAGGGTGCTATCCTTGTCACCGCGGCTTTTCCTTGTTTAACTTCTTAGGTGATTTGGGTGAAAGTTTTCTCTTTGTCTTTTCAGTACAGTTCCTCTTCTATCTGCTTAGTCAACCTGGGCTACTTTGAACTGCAGAGTACAAATAGAATTAGGGGGGGGGGTCGGTCTAAAAAATAATGGGCCTACCCATTGGCAGCCAAGCAAATAGTTACAAAACTCCTGTGGAGACACGGATTCACAATACATGAAACAGACACAGGGATGGAAGAAGGCCCCTCAGAGGGGGTAATGGGTCTAGCAGGAGTCAGCGTGGATGGACGGGGCTAGAACTTAGGAGAGAGACTCTCAGATATCAGAGGGAAGGGGTGGGCAACAGACTGAAACCAAACACAAAACTCAAACTCACTGGCACTGAGTTGATGCTGACTCTTAGGTGTATTTAGTTTTAAATATATATGTATTTTAAAAGTCATATTATGTTTCCACTCGCAGTTCAATATCTTGTTAGCAAAGTCCACTTACTGAGGGTGATAGGTAGGGTGCACTGGCATAAGACCTCTTGTTAGTATTAAAAATAGGGAAGGCAACATGCATTCATCTCAAGGAGCTACACTGAAATCCTAAATACCTCTTAGAACAATTTTAACTAACTTCAGTCCTAAAGACAGAAAAAAATAAATATAGTTATTTTGGAACACCAACAAATTATAGTGGGTAGTTACAACTCCCCAAAGTTGGAAATCACAAGGCATTGCATCATGGAATGAGTGTCTCTTGAATGTCCTTAAAGTCCATCTGGCAAGGCTCTGAATGGCGGTCAGACAAGCAGTCCCCAGGAGTGGAGGAAAACAGACTCTGGGGGAAAGGGTGAAGCACTAATATGAAGCAGCGTTTTGGGCCGAGTGGTGGGAGGTTAAATCAATTTGGTGGGTCAAGACTATAATTTCAGCAAACAGAACAGAAACTACCGAAGAACAGAATGGGTGGGTTATGCATCAGAAACTTGGAATGCACGTTCCCACCTCGATCTCCTAGTCAAATAGAGTGAAAAGTCACTGCATGGGTAGTATTGCGGTGTGGGCTGGTTAGAGACCACAAACTAGAGGAGGTGAATGGTAAAAATCAAATTCCTTTTGAGGGCCTTGGAGGAAATGCAGGCAACTAAGCATTTCTCAGTTGCTCATAGGGCCCCAAGAAAGTGTGGTCCCATGAATAGCGAACTAGGGGACACTTTTCTTCTGGTGCCATCTAGGAAAACAGTGTCTGAAGGAACAAAGAAATTGATCTCCAGGGACCAATGGCTTTGCCAAGGAAGGATACAAACAACATGAAAAGATAAAATCGGGGAGGGTGGGGAAAAATGAGGAGTAGAGACCAAGGGCTCAAGTAGAAAGCAAATGTTTTGAGAATGATGATGGCAACACATGCACAAATGTGCTTGACACGATGGATGGATGGATGTCTGGATTGTGATAAGCATTGTATGAGCCCCCAGTAAAATGATTTTTTAAAAAGAAAAGACAAAATCATTATTCGATATAATCATTCATTGTTACAATCAATGGATGCTTTAAAAAAAATAAGGTTAGCAGCTCGACCCTACGCAGTGACTCAACAAGAGAGCATCTGGGGAGCCACTTCCACAAATCTCACAGCCAGAGAAATCCCATAAAGAAGTTCTATTCTGTCACCTGAGGTCGTTATGAGTCAGAGCCAGTAATATTTCTTAAGCAGCTTTTTGTTCTAGACAGAAGAACAACACTAGCAAAGTTCCAAAGACGAGAGAAACCAGTCATGTTCTCAAAAACATTTGAGTCTCTTATATAAGAAGTACAACAAAGGGGCAAAAGGGGGAAAAAAGAAATATAATCAGAATTCAATGTTAGGTTGAAAGTCCTGTGGGAGCTGGGAGGGGAGAGCTCATTCTTAGACATGAATCAAGAATTCATGTAGAACATTCTACTTGAACTAAGATTTTAAAAGCAGGATTTAGATGGAAAGAACAGGGCATGAACAGAAAAAGCAGAAGAGGAGAGACACCGAAGACGACCAAGGAAAATAATAAAGGCAGAGAACATTAAGGGCACAACGGCTCTGAGTTTTATTCCAGAAGGCCAGCCAGTGACGCCAACAGAAGCCAAGAAAGATGGGGCTACACAGAGGCACATTCTCCCCAGCCTGGCTTCTAAACTGCATCCTAGAGCAGTTGGGTATTAGTGTCTACCACAATTTCAACACACAATAAACATTTGATGAATAAACCAATGGAAGAGAAGAAAACCTATAGTTCTGCTTAAAATGTTTGCAGTCAAACAAGACTGCTGATAAGGAGATGTCAAGTAACGAGCCTGTGGAAGGGCAAATGGAAAGGGGTAGGGGTGAAGGTTTGACCTAAAATGAGAAGACTCACACAGGAATAGTGGACATGTCTATGCTTCATTAAAAAAAAATAACTTTATAAGATCAAGGTAATAAAAATAGTCTATATCAAATAAAGAAAGAAAGGAAGGAAGGAAGGAAGGAAGGAAGGAAAGAAGGAAGGAAGAAAGAAAGAAAGAAAGAAAGAAAGAAAGAAAGAAAGAAAGAAAGAAAGAAAGAAAGAAAGAAAGAAAGAAAGAAAGAGTCTGTCTCTTGCTTGGGTCGTGATGGTGAAGTCAGTCACTGTGTGCTCTGTAGAAGTTCCTAGGAGGCTAAACAAGGGGATAAAGGTTTGAGAATATGAACTAAAAGACTTGTTCAATCCCACTAAGCGAACTAGACTTTACCTGAAACACACATGTAGCAGACGACAGGAAATCAAACATTCTCTTGGATTTAAGACTAAAACACTCTAGTGTGAGAAGAAGCAGAGGTTGAGGAGTTGGAAGTCACTGGACTTGGTTTTAATCTCTTGTTTGGAGAGTGTGTAGTCATTAGTAATCTGAGACTACTGTGTATCGTGGTGCTTTCTTGACTTCAGTAAGACATGCCTTCATCCAATAGGCAGAGGTTCCCCTCGTAAATGAGTGCCGTTGAAAGCTTTGCCAACACTCACTGTTTGCATACTGTCCTGTCACTTGAGTTGTAATCTGAACAAGTCAGCCATCCATGTATTTTATTCTAAAAGTTGCCTTATGTGTGTAAACTTTAGTTTTCTAAGCAGTATTTTAATTTTTTTACCATTGGCTAAATTAATGATATAACCAATAGAATTATCCTATGCTCCATGTGCATTATTTATATAATTCCCCAATAAAATGATGACTTATCATTTGTTCTAATGATAACTATTTTCTGCTTTCTTTTCTATTGAGGTCTTTCTGTAATTTACCTTATAATTTTTTTCTTTGGGGTGTGGGGGTGGTATGCTTTGCTTTATATGAAATTGAGGATAGCTGAATCTATAAAAACAATGACTGGAAAAATTAATAATAGGGAGCTAGTAATGAGTACAAAAATAAATGAAAGGTTCTAAAATTGGTTCTAAAAGGTTCTAAAATAAATGACTGCACAACTCGTTTTAACATGCCTAAACCACTGAAATGTACCATATGAGAACACTGTGCCAATAAGACAGACAGCACAAACAAGACTGGGGGTCAACTGGAAGATCTGGTGGTCTGCTCGAAGAGGTCATGGTCTTGACAGGCCACTCTGTGCACAGCTGTGGTTGTCATAAATCAGAATCCACTGGACAGCAACGTGTTTGGTGGTTTATTTTTATTGTTTGTAAATAAATGTCTCCTTTGGAGAGCTCTGGGGGACAGTGGGTTGCGTGTTGGCCTGACAACTGTGAGGGGTGCAGCTTGGTGGGACGATGACGAGGTTTTCCACCCCGGGCAGAGTGACAGACTGTGGTGGTTACACAATTTCAGGAGAACTTGGTCCAAGAATGAAAGGGTGGAGTCTAGCCTGTCAAACAGGTCACAGCCTGGTGAGCTCTCCGTGTGGGCGTGGCCTTCTCATGAGGATTCTGGGAACTTCTCTCTCTCTTGAGTCTGTCATCAAAAAAGGTAGGTCTCTTCTTCCTTCCTCCCCCACCCCTCTCTTCCCCATTCCCCTCCTGCTTCAACCTCCCCATTGACAAGCCACATGGAGCCATGCAGTCAAGAGCCCTGGAGATGCTTCCACCGCCACGGGATCCACAGGACTTTCCACCCACTGGCCTGGGATCGCCCTGCATTCAGCAACATTGCATGTGGCTGTGTGAGTCTGAAGATGGATTTATGGACGGGCATGAAACCTATGGACTAATAGTGGACTTAAGGACTTGATCTGGACTGGGATGTTTCATCAATAAACAACTGCTCTTTGATCAAAAGCTCTCACACACATGAGTGGCTCTGGATTTGTTTCTCTAGTCCACCTGGACTCACACACAGTCTCAGAAACCGAAGTGGGCAGTTCTACTCTGTCCTATGGGGTCGTTATTGATCTGAATTGGCTCGATGGCAGTGAATTTGTTTTGTTTTGGGGTTTTTTTTGGGGGGGGGGTTGGGTAGCTGATACTCCTCACACTACACTGGGTGACTTCTAAGGTTAAGTCTTAAAAGTTGATACAATTTCCACCTTGCTCTTCTCTCGGGATACTTGCCCCCACACCCAAGGCTCCATGTTGTTAGTAAGCACAGGCTACCTGGAGAAATCGTGTGAAGACTGACAGCTACAGCTGAGATGACAGTAAAAACCAGGTTCAACTGCCAAATAGGTGAGTGATTCAGTTCCAGCCTAGAGCTGCCCCCACCAACACCTCTGCTCAGACTTCTTTAGAGGGCAGATTGAAAAGCACACTAAATGTTCGTTTGCTAAGCCAATAATTGTGGTAGGTTTGTTAGACAGCACGACATAAAGTCTTGGGCTGGTTACTTTTGCTTAACCGGTACTCAATTTCTCTACTTGTAGAAAGGCCAGAGTCAGTTTTCACCTCCCGCTGACTCGCTGAGGAAGAGCCCGTAATGGCTTCTACGACAGATGGCTGTGCAGACGCGCCATGAGCGCCCAAGCTGTCCAGAGGAGGAGAGCGCACCTAGGGCTGCCGGCACTGCTTGGGTGGAGCCTGGGCTGGAGGCGTGCACCCGGAAGCCAGGAAGCTGGGCATGCAGCACAGAGGACGAACCCACAGGCAGCTAAGTCACTTTCAGACCCAGCGGCTCAATCACGAGTTCCCACTTGTTCGCTTTGTATTGAGCGACACGGAGTCCTCGTCACGCGCTGGGCTGCAATCCACCCACTTCTCTGCTCAGCATCCCGGAGGGAGCACAATTCACGCGGCCGTGTTCCTGTTGTGAGGCCGCTGCCTTGTGGTTTGGGTCTATTTCCAAGAGTTTCCAAAGACAGAGTGCTCCCGGTGAAGCAAGTGCTGCGACGTGGCCGGCTCCTTCAGGAAAAGCCCCCTCGTGGCCGTGAAGAGAGAGGCCGGAGTTGCTCTCTGGGGGCTGCCACCCCTCTGCTCCCCAGAGAGCCCTGCAGGCAGCAGGAAGAGCGAGAGAGAGGATTGTGGGGTGATCAAGAGGGAGCGGACAGCAGAGTGGGTGACAGAGTGGCAGGGGCAGCTGAGGTCGAAGCAGGGACCACAAAGCAAAGCAAAGCAAAGCAAAGGAGCCACACAGAGACGGAGCAGGGGAACAGCCTCTCGGAGACCACTAGAGGAGACAAGAGGAGACAGCGAGGTGCAACAGCGGGCTGGCGGGCTTCCAGCCCACAGAGGCATTGTGTGACACAAGGCTGAGGGGCAGAAGAGAGAGGTGACACTGGCTGGGGAGCAGCACCGTGTGGACCAAAGACTATGGCCTTGCAATTTTATGCTCTTGGGTTGTGGCAACCTGTCAATTTCCCTGATGAACTGTCACTGTGAGCTTTGTGTGGCTCTTGCCCAATCAGAGACACAGAGGGTGCAGGGAAGAATGGTTGGTGTCAGAGTAGATGAAAAAGGGATGATGAACGACGTAGGCCCCGCGGCAATCAGCTTTGTGCTGATGTGGACTTGGATTCTCCTTCTTCCTACTGAGGTTGGGAGATGCGGCCTTTGTATCATCCCCTCAGCACCTAGCTCAGAAGGCTGCTGTTAGAAATACTATAAATACAATAATAAGCATGTTTTTAAGACTTGTAGTTCCAAATACTCAATGGCTTCTCATTCATCTTCTCAGGGTCCACAGAACACGATGGTGTCGGACCTTTGACCAAATCAAACCCACTGCTCATCTAGTTGCCTCTGATCCACAGTGAGCCTGTAAGGCAGAGATCTGCTCCCCAGGGTTTCCAAGGCTGTAAGCCTGGGAGGAAGAAGACCACAGTGCCCTTGTCCCATGGTTCTGATTGCTGACCCTTCACGTAGAAGTTGAGCACTTCACCATTGTGTCACCAGAGCTTGCTCCTCTCAGGCTGATTGGTTTGTTCCTGGTTCCTAACATAGGAGGAAATTCCTGAAGAGAATGACTTAACTGTTTCCTTCACTGACCCATCCTCCAGATCCTACACGAATGCCCGGCACAGCATGTCGAACAGCTCATGAAAAAGTGAACTAGACGTTTTCCCTGTATTTTTCAAGCCACCTCATGTAGGGTGGAAGAATAAAGACATATTCAAACTAGCCCTTTGTGAAACTCCCGTGGCTGCAGAGATGTTGTTACGTGGGGCTTTCTTCTCAGTCTTTCTCATCTCTGTTGTTCTCCCAGTTAAAATGTGCTTACCTCAGATCCTCTATAAAAAGCAGCTCTTAATTATAGGTTATGCAAGGATTATCTAAACATACTAATTAGATCCATGTCAAAGTCATGAGTAATATCCAACTGATCTACAGTCCAAGTAGAGTCCAGTTAAAACTTCCTTACCTTATCATATCTAAATGTAGTTCGGGGCCACCATAGCATAATCTTAGACTTGTTCCTCCTCGGGAATTATCTTTACCAGCAGCAGGTATGTACCAATTGCCTAGTTGTCTGTAAACCATACACACACACACACACACGAGATTCAGGTTCTTGATAAACCACCTCCTTCCTACCTGTGTCCGGTGCCAAATGACAGAGGCCCTGGAGTGGCCCAGCTTGTTCCGGCAGGGGCCTTTATCATAGTGGATCAGGAGGAAATCATCCTGTGAGGTGCAGAGAGAGAGCAAGTGTGAGATGTCTGTTAGTGACCCCTGCCTGAGTTCTGGTCCTTTTTCCTTGGGTGCACAGTGACACCCAGGAAGAACATCCTCACGGGAACTTCAGGGCTGCCTCTTAGGTCATCGCCAGAGGTCAGCCTTCTCAGAGGGGGCAATGCTAGTGAACACTAGATGGCGGTCTGCACCAGACTTCATCCCTGTCCAGGGCCTCACGGGGCACAGCAGCTGCCTCTGGATTTGGGAGAAAAGACTGCTGATGCAGGACTTTTGCAGAAGTAGGTCAGAGGAGCTGCAACTCCAGCGGAGCTCTTGCATCTTCCCGGCTACCTTGACAGGGCTTCCCCGAAAAGATGACCTTCCCCCCTCCCCCGTTAGCACACCATTCCTCACATTATTCAAGGGCGGGTCCCAGCACCATTTCTCCCTACAATTCCCCTGGCTGTCCTGACAGCACTAGGAGCTCCCCTGGAAACACTGCTCGTCCTCACCTGGATTATATGGTGCATGTCAGATTCTTGGAATTGGGACTCACAGTTCTGTCAGCATCTCTAGGTCCCTCAGCCCAGTGCTCTGCACGGGAACTTTCTCAGTAAATACCTGTCAGGCAACTGCTTCCTCCACAAAATGCCATGCTCCTCAAGGAACCAAACCAAACCAAACTCGCTGCCATCAAGTCGATGCTGACTCATAGACACCCCAGTGGGTTGCTGAGACTGAGAGAGGAAAGTCCAGTCCTCTCTCAGAGCTGCTGGTGGTTTTGAACCACTGACCAGCCGGATCAGAAGTGGCACTGTCCCAAGCAATTGTCAGTAAGAGGAAACAGTTGAGAAATGCAAAGGAAGTTGCCCACAATGGCCTCTCCACTTAACTACAGCAGTAAACACACAGCCTTCTTCTAATAAAAAATAAACACAGGACTCAACGTGTTTGAGAAAACAGGAAGTCGCTCTGCTGATAATGAGCTTAGTTGGGCATGAGTTGCTCCCTTTGGGCCCCTTAAAAACAACGGTCAGAATCCTAGAGTAGGTGGCCGTGGCCTACTGTCCGTGCTGCTGGGAACAGCACCGGCTTTGAGCTGGCTGATTCTGTAGGTCAGACCCTCGGCTGCCTGAGTGCACAGCGTTGTCACGCTAAATGCTGACTTCCGTAAGGTAGGGCAGCCGGAGGCTTTTGACAGGGGCTGCAAGGGCCCACTTGTCACAATCTATCTTATCCCCTTTCGCTGGACTCATCTGTAAAAGGAAAGAGAGGAGACAGCAGACTTGATGCTGGTTCTAGTCTTCATATGTGTCTTCAGTGAAGCTATTTCTGACTAATGCTGTCCACTGTGGACTCTCTGTCTTGGGGCCTTAATGATCCTTCTTTTTACACTGGTGTTAATTTACACATACCACAGATATAACAGTTCATTTGTAAATCTGACACGTGAAACAAATGCTGCACTACCTACTAAAGTTAGTCTTTCATTGCCCCCACTAAGTAACACAGGTTGAAAAATCTGGAGAAGCAGAGAGGGCGTGAAGCGAGTTATGCGCTACAGCAGTGGGAGAGATGAGGTCTGGCTGTGTGTGAAAGTGATGACTACGATCAGAAAGAAGTAGCCTGTGAAAGACGGTGAGCCCCTGAAGCCTACACATCGGAGAAATAGGGCCTGGGCTGGACCTCCCCGCGGGGAAAACATCACAAAGAAATGTATCTCTTCTTCTGATGAGCACGGCTGGTGCCAAGCCCTGCGTGCTTGTGTTTTGTCCTATGGCACTGCTGGGGTCTTCATCAGTCACCCAGCAGCGACTCCGTGCTCCAGCACTGCCTGCCGATAGCCAGAGGCGGTTTTCAGCAGCTTTTCAAAGAACAGGAAATTCTAGCCAAGAGTACGCTGGCTTTCAACAGCGCTAGTTTCTCTGTCGTCACTGGCTTGGCCAGAAGCCAGGGCTGGGTGCTGCCTTTACTCGCATCACAAGGTGAACCAGACAGGTAGGGTGCATCTGCTGGGAACTGAGCAGAGCACACGGCTTTGTGCTCAAGAAGGAGAAACACGGTGGGACTTCCCGCCCCCTCTAACCCCCGCAACCCCGACCCCGGCATAGCCTCTGTCTTGACCCAGGGGCACCCACAGTAATCCAACTCAGACCGGGCTGTTTTTAATACTTGCCATTAAAAAAAATTTTTTTTTAATCTGATATGTAGCAAAACAGACATTTCACTTTCTTTTCCCTCTGAGAAAAGTCACAAGGAGTGACATGAGATGGCAGTGACCCTTTCTGTGGAGCTGGTTCTGACTCCTGGTGACCCTGTGTGTGGCAAGAGTAGAAGTGTGTGTGCCCCACCCCACCCCCAGTTGTCAAGGATACTGTCTTGCTTAAATACACACACAATGCTCAAGGAAGCAGCAGTCAAGAGATCAAAAGACATGCTGCAGTATGTCAATCTGCTGCACAAGAGCCTTTTAGAGAGTTGAAGAGCAAGGCTGTCCCTTTGAGCACTAAGGTGAGCCTGACTCAAGCCAAGGCATTTTCCAGTGCCTCATGTGCATGTGAAAGTTGAACACTGAATCAATTAGACTGAGGACAATTGATGCATTTGAATTGCGGGGCTGGAGAAGAATTCCAAAAGGGCAAACCAATCTATATAGGAAGAAGTAAGGCCAGAGTGCTCCTTGGGGGCAAAAATGGAGAGACTTAGTCTTACATAATTTGGACATATTGTCAGGAGAGATCAGTCCCTGGAGAAGGACATGATACTTAGGATAGTGGAGGGGCAGCGAAGGAGAAGAAGGCCCTCTATGAGATGGATGGACACAGTGGCTGCAACAATGGTCTCAGGCAAAAGGCCAATGGTGAGGACAGCGAAGGACTGGGCAGTGTTTGGATCTGTTGTGCACAGGGTCGCTAGGGGTCGGACACCTAACAGGGTTTTCAATAGCAGAATGTGGGGGAGTTTGATCACCAGACCATTCTTCTGAGGCACTTCTGGGTGAGCTTCCACTCCTTTTTAGCTAGCACTCTTGAGAATATATCCTTTCACCACCCAGGGAATCCTCCTTATAATTTGATGATAGTTATCTTTAATGGGAAAACAGTAAGGGCACAATAAGAAACGCACTAAAGCACTGAAGACCTTCAAGGACTTAGGAAAGAGCTTCCTAGTCACCCTCATCCTACTGTACAAGGTCAAGAAATAATCTAGTTGTTTAGACTTAAGCTGAAGAAAACCAACCTGCCAAATGAAGTTATTATTAAACTTGCCCAGATGAGAAACTGGTAACTTTCCCCAGACCTGTTCAGCTGCACCAACTCCTACTGTAAATTCAGTGGGTTATTTAAAGTTAACAAACACATCTATTTTTTAAAACAACAAACCAAAAGGAAGTTGTTTATTAAAATAAAATATGTCCAGGTGGCTTCTAAGTTTGAAAGATCTTTAACAGATGTGCGATCTTTTTAAATGCTCCATCTCCTCTGTACTCTCATCTTACTTACAAACCTGTCCTTCTCAGGCTAGCATTCTGTACCAGAGGCAGGCCAAGTCCCACTGTTAGGAAAACTTGCGTTGCTACCTTTAACAGCCTGAGTTGGCTCTTGTCAGGTGTTATGGGATAGAGAATGCTGACTAGCTTGGATCTGGCCCTCCTTACAGATCGTCAGAGGGAGACTGTGCTCTGGTGAAAGAGGGAGAGCAAAGTCAGAAGTAACTGCCTTTCAACAGATCCAGCGTGAACCTCTCACAGTGGAAATGATGGATTTGCCCTGATCCAACTTTATTTTAATGAAAATTTGATGGCATAATTATACTACTGAATCAGCTAGATATATTCACCCCTGCCTTAGGAAACAGATAGAAATGCGTCACTTTTATGATAGGCCTTAATTAGTTTTGATTGTCACCAACAGCAATGATCTTACTAAATCATTGGCTCCACTATTTATAGATTTTAAGATTATGCAAAATGAACTCCTCTAAATATAAAGTCCTAATTTTGCCAGATCCGCTTTTGCCACCACGAGTGAAGAAGAACACAATGCTAAAAAAGAAGTGTCATTTGCTTCAGGCTTTGAGGATTGTTGTAGTTACATAATTTCATGTCACATCAAGGTACATAAAGTGGTAGTTATGTACTTTCATGTCAACTTGATAAGTAAGTTGAGGGGTGGAGTCTAGCTTGTCAGTCTGGGCACAGCCTGATGATGCTTCCTGTGCACGTGGCTTTCTCATGAGGATCCTGGGGACTTCCTCTCTCTGACTGCATCTTCCTGCTGGCATCGCCACTGGATCTGCAAGATTTTGCACCCACTGGCCTGTAACCTTCATGCATTTTACATCATTGCATGAGCTGTGTGAGTCTGAAGAGGGATTTATGGAGCAGTATCGGACTTACAAGCTAATATTGGACTTGTAGACTTGATCTGGATTTGGCTGAGATGTTTGCTTAATGTACAATTACTCTTTGATACAAAGCTTCCTTCTACATATATAAGTGTCTCTAGATTTGTTTCTCTAGTCAACCCAGATTAACACAAAGACCTAGGAAACATTTGATATGCTTGAGAGACTGTTGGGAAATGAGGCGAGAAACCTCCACTCTATGGCACAGGAGGACCTCCGTAGGGCCCTTTTTCCCTGGTGTTGGCATGAGAGTCACAAAGTATCAGAATTTTGACCTTGTGCCTGCCATACTGAGTTTCCTACCTTTATTTATCCTTGATATTCCATTAACGGTGCCATAGACAAACATCTGGGACTGTGTGCATTCCTTTAAGACACAGGCTGAATTCCCAAATGAATTGATGTTCATCCCCCCAAATTCCTGCCCCAATTACTATCTTCTGAGATCACTGCCCTTGAGGAATTCATTGCTGAGTGGATGGAAAGCGGTCTAACACTGCTAGTTATCTATTTGGCAGGAAAAGCTGCAAAGGCGCCAGAGCGGGAGAGCAGGAGGCCATACTCACATCCAGAGACTCCAGGCAGTACCAGCAGAAGGCGTGTTTGCAGTTCTTACACATCATCTGGGCACAGCCTTCATCACGCTCGATGTGCACTTTGCACTTGGGGCAGCGTTTGATGGGCGCATCCGCCTCTTCCATTTTAAAAGCAGAGCTGTAAGAGAAAGTCCATCAGCATCGCTCAGCTGGAGCGCGAGGTCCACTAGACAGACCGAGGCTACATCTCTTTCAACGAAGTCAAACCAAACCCAAAAAGTAATAACCACAGACGACACTAGGAGGGAGCAGGTGCGGGGTGGTGGTGGGAAGCACTGCCAGCCCATGTGCCAGTTCAGATTTATGGACAGACAGACGAAAGTGGGACAAAGTACTCGGGGTGGAGGGCATGCAATGATGAAGAGGATTGTGGTTAAAGTTCATGTTCTTATTCATTTATTTATTTCCTTTCCAAAGGGTTGATAGCACATTTGCATATATAATTTTACTAGCAAGAAGAAAGAAAACGCTGCTATACACGTACACACACACTACTCCCTTGGACACATCTGGTGGGTCTTTACACAGCTGCTCTGAGACATCTGGTTGGCTAGCAGTGGTTAGAATGCTGGGCTTCAAGCCTGAATACAAATGCTCTTCTCCTGAGCCCCACTCTCACCCCTGCCATCAAGTCAATTCTGACTCATAGCCACTCTGTAGGGTTTTCGAGGCGGTGGATCTTTATGGGAGCGGACAGCCCATCTTCCTCCAGAGGAACGGCTGGTGGCTTTTATCCATCCAAAGCTTGCCTGACAGTGCCGCAGGACTCCTCCTGCTCGTTAGCTACATCACATCATTCCTGAACATCCATGCTCTCACATGGTAACGATAACACCTCTCGTTAATAAAACAGGTAAGACAGATATTTAAGTTTGGCTGTGGAAAGATGAGGAACTTTAAAAACAAGGCTAAATAAATTCAGGAAAACAACTGGAGGAATAAGAAGTAAACTGTTCGATGCAGTTATCAGTCTTATGAGGGTACCAGGTTACACTGAACCCGTATTATCAAGCACGCAATGTGTAGGAAAGTGACGGAGCTTTGGGGAAGAAAGCCTTTCAGATATACTTATGAGTGTAAACGCTTTCAAGTCGGACACGATTTGACAGGGGGAGTGGAGTCTGGCTGAGATTCCGCCACAGTATTCTACCGTCTAGTAACTTGGCCTCGCAGCAGCCCCACAGCCGGGACAGAGCGACTCCCCGGGGTCCGCACTGGGTATCCAGTGGAGGAGGCTGCCCCGTCTCTCTATCAAGAAGAGGCTGGTGGTTTTGAAATTTGAATCTCCTCATTAGCAAGCCCAGCTCAGCCCATGGTAACACCAGGGCTCCACACACACACTGAATATATAATGAAGTTTCACTGTGGTGTGAATAAGCTAATGGTCAGCAGTGAACTTTCTATCCACGGCACTCACAAGCTTTCCAAATGCCATGGCTCCTCCCCTCGGAGGTGAACGTGATTCTGTTTTGTCACTAGTAGAAGATGACAGATAACAAAGTGTTACGGGAGGAGCCAGCACTGTCGAACTATTAAGAGAAGAAACTCTAGAGGCAGACAGACAGATCTTGGCTGTCTTATTCTCCTTATCTGTAAGAATTAAAATAGCTTCAGATGGGTACTGTGAGAAGTTAAAAATCCCCATGTTTTAAGGACCCGGGCACAGACCCTGCCCTTGGAGAGTAAACCAAACCAAACCAAACTCACTGGCATGAGTCCATGCCGACTCAGCCATGAGCACTCCGCAAATGGCGGTGTCTTTGTTGTTAGGGGCTGACTGTGTCAAAAGGAAGGCAACACTGCCGGTCCTGCACCATGCTCACAATGGCTGATCCGGCGAATCCACTGTTGCAGCCACTGTGTCAATCGGTCCTGTCCAGGGTCCTCCTTGTGCTTTGCTGATCCAGTGCTTTACAAAGCAAGTGAATGGCTGCGGTTATATCACGAGAACCAGGAGGCAGTAAAGCTGCCTTGAGTTCAAGTCTCTCTCCAATTTCAAAGTACGCTGCGGACTAGACTGTGCCCACACAATAGGCTTCCCAGTAAAGCAGAGATCTTCCAGGAGATGAATGAGATAACAAGGTGCCTCAAGCACGTGCTGACCTGGCATGAGGTCAGCTTTGGTCAAATGCAACCTGCATGCTCCTTCTACGGCAACGGTGGCTTTGGAACGGTGCAGACATCATGAGCCACTAAATCCAGTGATTAAAGGACGCGATCGAGCTAGCAAGCGTGATTTTGATTTAAAGCCAGGTGTAATTTTCAAATTACTGAAAGCCCTTTGCTCCTGTGACTGGTAAACCCCTGAGGAGGGACTGTCATGGGGAGTGCCGTATTGATGGGTGATCAGTGCATCGCTCAGCATGTAGATGTTGGTGCATCGCATTATGCATATAAATTTACATGAATAGAAAATGGCTTAACAGTGTCTGGCATTTCATTTACCTTTCAAAATCATATCAATAACTCTTAATACAACCTCAAATATACGAAATTTGATAGGAGCCTTTGGCAGGTTAAATGACAACTTCACCTCAGAATGCCTTGCCAGGCTGACACGTCAGTTAGCGCGTGAAGCTGGCCAGGGAGTGGGAAACTACAAGGGCAAAGCCTGGTGGCACCACAGTGGATAGCCCAGCTGCTACCTCACAAGAGGGCAGCTCAAAGCCTGTGCCTGGCTAAAGTCCTGGCCACCCACAGATAATAGCCAAGGAAATCCCACAGGGCAGAGAGGAAAGCCCATTCCCTGTCGCCAACAAAGGGACATCTCACATTTTCCCCCTTCTTTCTACTTCAGAAAAAAAAACAGACTGGGTTATGAATAACAACTGCCCCTTGGGCTGGGCAACATGAGAGAGCGGTGACACGTGGCAAACCTAGAAACAGTGCATGGAGCTCCCTCTGCACCGGCGACTGCTGCCCTCACCAGGCGTCAGCTAAAGGCGGCTAAACACCGACTTCTCAGAGAGCCCAGAAGTTCAGCTCTTCACGTGAGTGCTCTAGTTTTCAGTATCTGAAGAAATACATTTCTTTATTTTAAGTTGTCCTTGAAGAATGGCTTCAATGCAACCAGAATAGCATGTGAAACACACACGGCCGGCGGACTCCCAACACTGACTGGCCTCCTCCTTACTAAGCTCGTATTCTGAGGAACTCAGGGCCGGTCCCTCCTCCAACACCTTTCTCAGCCCTGGCCTTCTTGCTCTACAGCGTGCAGGCAGAGCCGGTCCATTTAACCGGGGAAACCCTCTTGAGGACATATCACTGCTGCCTCAGAGGGTAAGCAGCCCACTCTGCTGCTTTCTGCTCCTCAGGGCTGGAAACCAAGGAGTTTGAAGTAACCGCACACGAAGTCCGTTGCTTTCTTTACAATCTCCAAGTGCCTGGCCCCTAGTCCAACCTTTAAGTGTACAAAGGATTCATGCCAGGATAGGCGGAAGTGCCTAGTGCATAGGGGCGAAACACTTAACCGAAGACGGAAACTCGGTGGTTTGAAGTCAGCAGCCGCTCGTCAGGAGAAAGCACTGCTTCTGTCAAGTCTTAC
Source organism: Tenrec ecaudatus (assembly GCF_050624435.1). Classification (NCBI taxonomy): domain Eukaryota; kingdom Metazoa; phylum Chordata; class Mammalia; order Afrosoricida; family Tenrecidae; genus Tenrec; species Tenrec ecaudatus. The sequence goes on from NC_134537.1 coordinate 166,419,443, forward strand.
AGCCTCGGAAACCCTGGGGAGCGATTCTACTCTGTCCCCTGGGATTACTCTGAGGCCGACTGTTTGTGTGCTGGTCTGGAGGGAGCCGGAGGTGAAAAAGCATGGGCAAGACATCTGGAATTCAGACTCTTGCAAGCGTTCGCCACATAAATGGATAAATTAAAACACATTGTGGCTCCTATTGAACTGTGCAGACAATCTGCAGTTGGAAATGGAACCCCGGCAGCACTTTGGTTACATATGGGGCTATTAACCACAAAGTCAGCAGGTTGAAACCTGCTGAGGGAGAAAGACCAGGCTATCTGCCCCCGGAAAGAGCTATCATCTCAGAAATCCCCAGGGGTAGTTCTACCAGCTCTTATGGGGTCGCTACAAGTTAGAATCTCTCAGCAGCAGTGGGTGTGACAAGTCTGACAGTTGGAAGACAGGGTAGAGTCACTAACCCTGCCCTGGAAAACAGCAACTTCTTAACAAATAGGAGCCTTGACCAGTGTGCTGAATCACAGGAAGGAAGGGGGGTGACGAAAGGGCATTCTGGGCCGGTCCAACTCTCCAGCACAGGGGAGGGCAAGGGGGGTGTCCATCTCCCAGGCCTATTGGTCAGGCTGCAGGCCTGTGGATGACGGCAAGGAAACCCGGAAACAAAGGCAACGGGCAGCTGTGTAGCAGCAAGCCCCGAGTCCATGGACATGGGCAGCCGTGGGGACGTTCCGTTGCAAGGAACGTGGCCTCAGACAGGAAGGAAGGGGCAGCGGCTCGACCCAACTGAGCCACATGAAAGGCACGGACAGTTGATGACTATCAACTTCTTTCTTTGTTTTTAACCTCTCAGTTGAATTAATCCTTTTTTTTTCTTTCTTCTTCTTTTTGTTAATCATTTTATTGGAGGCTCGTACAACTCTTATCACAATTCATCCATCCATTGTGTTAAGCACATTTGTACATTTGTTGCCATCATCATTCTCAAAACATTTGCTTTTCTCCCTGGGGGATGGACAACTAAAAAGTGGGTGCAGGGAGACGTAGGACAGTGTAAGATATGACAAAATAATAATAATTTATAAATTATCAATGGTTCATGGGGGAGAGGGAAGGGAAGGGAAGGGAAAATGAGGATCTGGTACCAAGGGCTCAAGTAGAAAGCCTATAAATTTCTTTTGGTTCAAATTAATCTTTTCAAGGTGCAGATCAAGCTGCCACAGTTCAAACCTGGCACAAAGCCAAGCCAGTCACCATCAGCTAGATGCCAGCTCAAAGTGATCCTGTGTGCTGCACACAGGGTAAGACCGTGCTCCCTGAAGGTGACCTTCTGGAAACAGTCCACAGATGGCATTCCTTCTGAGGTGCCTCTAGCTGGGTGAGTGCCACCAGGGGGTCTGGCCAGCCTGGAAGCCGCCAACTGGCTGTGGGGGCGGAGGCGGGTCTCACGGCGTCCTTCCTGGTGTCGTTGTTGTATGCAGTGAGTCAAAGAGACTCCATCTGAGAAAGGGAAACCACCTGGCAGGGTGTTCTGGGCAATCATCTGTAGAGGAAGACTCCTGGTGGTGCCGTGGTGAAAGCGCTTCACTGGGTCCCTGGTTTGAACCCAGGAAGTTCTGGCAATCTGCGTCCATCAAGACGTCAGCTTTGGGAGCTGATCTTTCTGATCTGTGGGGCTGCATGGAGTCAGTATCAACCCCAGGGGAGTGGGTTTAGAATATTGATAGGAACACACCGAAGGGTCTTCACCTAGGTTTGAACGACCTGCCTTTCAGGTAACAGGCAAGGGCTTCACCACTGAAGCAACGCTTCTTGTCCTTCCTGCTAGATCGCTGTTTCAGAGCTCCGAAAGGACCTAGGCCTCGGGAAGCTGGGAACCTGTTTCTGATGATGTCTCTGGTGTTTCCTGGTCCTGCACTCCTGTTTGGGGCCACCTTCAACACAATGGGCGCTTAGGAAAACCTCAGGCATCAGAGCACGGACACAAAACACTTGGCAGTGGCTAACTCTTCATAGACTTGCCTTTCCAAAACAGGTAGTGTCTAACTTTGCATCTTATACACCCTTGTATCCCCAGGACTTTGCAGGGGACACAGTTCTCGCAAATAAACTGTCAGGCAGACAAATAAAGGGCTGAATAAAGTTCAAGAGGAAGAGTGTCCAGTGGGAATGACTAAGCTGCTGTCCTGTCCTCTGGTAGAAGGGGTGGCGAGAAGCATGTCTCCCTCTCCCACACTCAACCCCCCCCCCCCACTTGAAGTTTGGAGAATACCTGGTTTCGCCTGGAAGGAAGGTGATTGGCATGGTATCCTGGCAGCCCTGGCCAGGGTGCCAGCTGGCTTTGCAGGCAGAGCAGAATTCTATGTCACAAGCTTTGCACTGGACCAGCTGAGGGGCCGGCAGTCCTGGCTCCTGCAGCCGACACACGGCCTGGCAGGTAGACGCTGGGCACCACGTCCGGCAAGGGTCCAGGAGCACCTCTGTACAGGGAGACAAGTGGGAGCATCTGTCAGACTCAAAAGAACAGGTGAGAGCACCATGCTGCTGTTGAAAGAGGATGTCAGTGCATCGTGCAGCATTTGTACTGGCTGGAGGACAGACAGGCAGACAGTGCAGTCAGATGAAAGCAGCCCTTCTTGATTTGGCACCTGTCTTGCTCTTCAGCCTCCCCTCTAACCATTCCCAGCTTCTCACTGACCACTCACGAGGAAGGGTGGCTCACCTCACACACCCAAGAGTCCTCTCCATTGATCGCTACCACCCAGAAGGCCCTGACGACCTGAGAGACACACTGCTTTTCCGCAAAGGCTCAGCCTGGATGCCACTACCTTCTGGCAGTCTTGCCTGGCCACTCTGCCTTTGTTTTCTCTGGTTCCTGCAGCCCTCTAGTCCTTACTGCTCTGCTCTGTCGGTCTGTTTCCGAGTCTGCCTCCCTCCAAGCTCCAAGCAACCTATCGTACAAGGGAGAGCTGCCCCTGTGAGCTCCGGGTCTGCAACAGGAGTAAGCCCCATCACTCTCCCATGGGGCTGCCAGTGGTTTCTAAGTGCTGACCTGTCTGGTGCAAGCCTGGCGTGATGCAAGGCCCTCAGGGAATGGAATGGAATGGAATGAAGACAACTGAAATATCCAACTCATCAAATGATTCCTCTACCTAATATTGTTCAACCTCCCAAATTTAAATTGAAGCAACAGGTTTGTAATTATGGCTTCATGAAACTATTGTTTTGATGACCCAGTTTTATCTCTGAAGTTGAGTTCAAGTGACTAAGATTCCCAGTTTAATGAGATTTGCCAGGAAGTATAGTTTTCAAAGCAGGGCACTCACGTTCCTTCAAATTCTTGTTCTAGATCTCTACTTCTTTAAACAAGCAGACTGTGCTGTCTCTGCTTGTGAGCCAGTTGTTCATTTTACTTGTACAGAGTGACACTGAATCCTTAATGGGGGGATAGCAAGAAGAATCCTACCAGGAACCCCCACGGAGTGTTAACTCACTGCCCCAAACCTATCAGCTGAAGCATTATTGGGCATTAAGTTCAAAGGCCTTCAAGTAGGCCACTGGTTTCTAAGTGTTTCAGCAAGATTGTTCTTGGGAAGCAATTCAAGACAATGGGAATGTGGTGAGAAGCCCCAGGCAAACACCTTGGTCATATGACTGTTAGCCAGGACAGGTTCCGTCAACAGGCATTAAAAACCATTATAATAATTACACACTAAGAATTTCTAATGTGCGGCAGCTGCTGCATGGGGCCGGTCATCACCAAACCACAGGCTAGCTAGGGGTTTAGTTACTAATTCAGTAGGCAGGTGTTTCCACTGCATACATACACACATGCATGTCTTGCTATTCCCCATTTTACTGAAGCTAGACTCAGGCAACTGGGTGTAGCAGACATAGTCAGATTGTCAGCCCTACAGGTTTTGGGGTTAGAGGCCAGTGAGTAGTTTAGTCTTGGCGAACCATCTGTCACAAGGTCTGCTGTTTAGCAAAATTTACCAAAGACAACACAAGAAGGAATATGTTTGGCTATGTTCCAATAAAACTATCTACCAAAACTTCCCGAGGGCTACCCTTGACCCAAGAGCCATGGTTTGCTGACTCCCAATTCAAGTGACTCTACTGATCATATGGAAACAAACTGCCTCCTCTTTCTCCTTTAGAGCAGCTGGTGGATTCGAACCATTGACCTTTCGGATAGCAGCCACCCTTAGCCAAATATGCCAAGAGTTCCTAAGATGTGGAAGAACTTGATACTATAAAGGGACTCTGGGTTGATATCAGGAAAATGTGCCACTCTTTGACCTTTTTCTTTATAACAATACAAAAGCTTTCATGAGACATCTCATAGGAAGTAACAGTATAATTAGGTCTTACTAGTTGACAATTTTCAATATCCCTTAAAAAAATTCTGGCTATCAGGTCTGATAAAGTGACTTAGTGAGAAAAATGTTGTTGCCTCAGAGGACACATGTTGATGATGGCCTCTCTGAGCAGAGGACACAGCAAGACGAGCAGAGAGAGGAGCCTGGACTGGCCCACGGTGAACCGGGACCAACTGACTGTCTGGAAGACATTGCCAGGGCAGGCCAGCTGGGGCCAGGGGCCAGCCCAAAGCTAGAAAGAGGCTGCCCCATGAGCACTCCACTTTCAGTCCTGTCTAGGAGACCTGCGTCCCTGTACGCTTCATCCGCAGCTCTGCCAGCGCCTGCGAGTGGGCTGTAGGTGCACGGCGCCCATGGAGCTCTGTGGATGAGAGGTGTCGGCGGTGCTGCCCTAGGGCCAACAAGGGAAGGAAAATCTTCAACCTGTCCGTTGTGTTCCTTCCAGGTGGACATGCGGTTAATCCTGGGTACCACAGAACCAAATGGATCCTGGCGCCCAGCTAGGGGGCTGATGGTCTGATTTAGATCTTTCAAGCTTTCACTGCTCTGGCCAGGGACAGGCCCCAAAAGCCTGGTCGTGACGCATGTCGCTGATACGTGCCCCCCCCCCACTTCATTCTCCTTGTCCATGAAGATGGAAGGGCACGCTGCCCATGAGTAGAAAGGCCCCGCTGAGCCAGGGAGCGAGCGAGTGGAAGAGGAGAGCAGGTTGAAGTTATTCTGATTGTCTGACTTTTATGCTCACGGCACTGTGATATGGCATCGCTGGAACAGTCCCCTATCAGAGAGATAGAAGAGCAAGCCATCTGTCCACTTGCCTGCTATAGGTCAAGCTTAAGGGTCAAAGTGCCTATCAATATTCTAAATCACCATCCCCACTGCTGGTTCCTGCTGGCTATGTGATTAAGATACCGATAAATCAGCATGAAAAAGCACACTGGGAAACATTGTACATTTTCTAAAAATGTTTCCATGTGTGTATATAAAATGTTATAAACGATATAGTATGTATATATACATGTTATGTCACATGATATAGTAGGTGGGTATATGTCATGTCATATACAATATACTGTGTGTGTATATACATATGTATATTATGTCTGCACAATAGTATATATATGTTGTTATGTGATATATGATATAGTGTGTGCACATATACACATATTATGTCATATACAATAGAATATGTGTGTCTATATATACACATATTATGGCATGTACCATATACACAGACACATATTCAAAATATGATGTGGCCATATACACAGATGAAAGATGGGGTTTTCTACGTCCGTAAAGAGTCACAGTCTCATAAATGCACAGGGACAGTTCTACCCTGCCCTTTAGGGTCACCATAGATCAGCTTGACTTGATGACAGTGAGTGTGGAGTTTGGTCACATGCAAAACATCATGCATATCTAACAGGGATTAAAAGATAAAGGAAGTTTTCTAAAAACTTTTTGAAGCCCCCTTATGTAATCAATACACATTAGATATAGCATACATTTATAAGCTACAATATAAAGAGTTGCCAGTGAGTATGTTTTGAGTAAGGGCAGTTGCCCCTCTGTGTGTCAGAGGAGAACTGAACGTCACTGTTTTCAGCGTCTGCTTTTTCGGAAGCAGATCACCAGGACTTTGCTCTGAGGCGCCTCTAACCTTTCAGTTAGCACCAGACAGGTTAGCCATTTGCACCATGTCATTATGTAATAGATGTTATCATGTAATATACAGAACACATATCCTCTAGCCATACCTAGAAGGCAAACAGGGTATTCCTAGCATACTAGAATAAACTAATCATAATTGAAATCTCCCAAAGATATATTAACAACAGATTAATGGCATATGGCTCTTTTGTATATCAATATTTATAAAAACGTCAAAGACTTATTGAAAATATTTATAAATAATATTTAGGTTTATAACTAGCATTTTTTAAAACTTTCAGAAGTACTCTGGTAAGGAAAATACATTCAATATACCCTGACACATTAGCTCCTACTGTGCTTGCTGAGCTGCTGAATTTACTCCAAGGCTGAGGTTGTGGGTGGGATCCAGGTGTAGGGTCCTCAGGTTTAGCCAGGCCCTAGTAAGGATGCATAACTCTGGCTGGTCATTTATTATCTTTAAACTTCGACGTCCTTAATAGAAAAATGACCAAGCCCTCACCAATTATTGACAATGGGGAAGCAGTGGTTCTGTCTGGAGAGGATCAGCTCCAGGAGAGCTCAGCATGACAAACCTCCTGACAGCACCGCACACTTGGTGCTCCAATACGTGCAGGGAGAGCAGTCAACTCTGTCTTTCTCTCAAAGTCTCGTGGGAAACCTGGCCGTTAGAAGACGGGGGGTGTAGGCGCTCAGAAGGAGACACAAAACCCACAGCTCCTTTCTCTAGCGTCCTGCTTGCCAAGGGCCCCACAGGAGTTGTAAACCAAACCAAACCAAATGCCCTGCCATCAAGGCTCCCTAGGGTTTCTGCAGCTGGAAGTCTTTGTGGGAGCAGAGGGTCTGCCTTGCAGAGGCTGGGGGGGCGCCCTCTGCTGACGTGGCTGCTGGTAGCGCAGCATCTCCCCCTCTGCCACCAGCGCCAGTGGAGGAGCAAGGAAGTCTGTGCTAAAATCAGGGGAGTGCTATCAGCTGGAACACTCTGAGACGAAACAGAGACAGTGTTTGCCACTTACATTTAGTAAGTAAATGTTACCAGAAAAGCCATAGAGCCATTCGTTTTCACCCAGGACGTCCTGAACCTATCCATTTAAAGGAACTGAACAAGTGAAAGTTGTGTTCTGGTCAGATCATAAAGCTGCTCGATGTACGGGACACACTGGTGGCTGCTGGATGTTGCCAAGGTCATTCACTTTCAGCTCTAGCATTGTAACATTTTACTCACACAGGATTTTTGTCTGATTAAGTCTGAATCTAATTTTTGTTTTTCTTTTTAGAATAACGCCAACAAAATCTTTTATAGTAATATCTTTGAACGATATTTTCTTTAAACCTATCCCAAGTTGGCTTCATTTTTATGCAATAAAAAATAAACCTGTTTAAGTCAAAATGCTGAATAACAACAGTTAAAATTATTAGTTACCAAATTTGCTCAGCTGCGTTTTTAAACTTAAAATTCAATGTCATAGGAAGTTCATTTTCTTGTAACCCAAACAACTGCCAGTTTCTGTTAAAATTCTCTCTGGAAAATGTTTTCAGAAGGAGCTGGAAGCCTTAGAAATTCAAATTTGTCGATTCTATAGCTCCACATGGGGACTTTTATACCATGCATTCTATTCAACTATAAATTTATGCAAACCAAAATGGCCGATGCCACTTAACAACAAACTCTTGAGAACAAAGTTCAATGCCATCAGAATCTTGCCTGATTTTTTTAAGTTAACCAAACACTTTTATTTCTTTATAAGTAAGATTTAAGAGGAAATATAGCTATCTTTAGCATGTCTTATTGTTTAAAGTATCACATTCACCTAACCTAGGAATCTCTGGGTAAGTCCCTCTCATGGGTTCCGCATTCTGTTGCATAGCAGCCCAGGGCTGTGAACGCCTCAAATTCTCAAGAAGCTGAAAGCCTGGGGCTAAGCAGGAGGAAGGAAATTACTTCCACGATGAAAAACCAAGGTGAAAGCTCTAGGATTCAGATACAGCATAGTCACAAATAAATCTTTCATTAAGAAGCTCCACATGCATACTTCTGTTATTCTGATATTTCACAGAAGGACTCACTGCCCAGAATATAAGAGGGGCTTCTTGTATTTCTCGGGAAAATTCTATGATCTATTCATTCTATTTTTTTCATGAACTTTTTGAAGTCCCATTGAATGTGAAAAGGAGGCCCAATGGAATCAAGCATATATATTTATATAAGATATATACATACATGTGTGTATATGTTATATGTATCATCATTATATTAATACATGTGTGTGCATAACTCTTTGTGTGCAGATATAGATACACACACATATATCAGCCCTGGTGGCATAGGAGTTACACACTGGGATGTCAACTACAAGGTCAGCAGTTTGAAACTACCAGCCGCTCCACAGGAGAAATATGGAGCTTTCTACTCCTGCAAATATTTAGTCTCTGAACCCAACAGAGGCTGTTCTACCATGCCCCAGTAAGAAACAGTTTGATTACAGAGAGTTTTGGGGTGTTTGTTTGTTTGTTTTGAAGATCCTGGAGCACTTTACAGAGTAAATATCTCTCCTGGATGTTTAAAATGTTTAAATGATAAGCAATGCAATCTTGGAAATAAGGTCAAGCTACTCTGATGACACTGGTAAGGAGAATCCTGAAGTTTGTACCAGCCTGGCTGGACAATAATGCCAGACAGATGCTGAAGGCTCATTCTTCCCCACCCCTACCTACTCAAAACCAAACCAAACCCACTGCCATGCAGCTGATCCAAACTCACAGCAAGCCTCCTTGTAGGCCAGGGTAGGACTGCCCCTGTAGGTTTCTGAGCCTGTACATCCTTACAGGAGTACAAAGTCCCATCTTCCTGCCTTGGACTGGCAGGTGGTTTCAAACTGATGGCCTTGAGGTTCGCAGCCCTACGCACACATAACTCACTATGTCACCAAGGCTCCTTTAGAATGGTAGCAATCAGGACAAGTCAGTCAGCCTTTCTGGGCATTAGTGCTACAGATGATAACCAGTGGCCCTTGTGGGATAATTGTGAGGATTTATTGAGAGACATGGTCCATTGGGTCACTCAGCATCTGCTAGTCTGGGCCTGAGTGGGTGACTTGGGCATCGCACATGTGACTGTGCTGCATATCTGAGCTGTCAGTGGCATACTGGTGAACATTATTATTGCTGTGCTTAGCCTAGGAGAGCCTCTCTACCTTTGTCTCTTCAATTCAATGTCCGCTTGTCCTTGACATCACTAGGCCTTCCCTGTCTCATGAGGGTCGTTTCTCTTTCAACCACCTCCTACAGCCCCAACTTCTATAAACAAATTGTGTTTCATGAATTCATTAGATAGAGCCTCAGCAAAGGCCTTCTAACAGGGAGATAGCTGCTCAGAGAATTGAGAATGTCAGCCAAGATTCAGAAATCCAATACATATCCTACTTTTTCATTCTTGTAACCAAATGATATACAATGTAGGACAAAATACTCCTCCCATACTTAGCTAGAGTCTGTCTTACCAAAACTGAAGGCTGTAAATCAGTAGGAGAACAGAGAGCCTCACCACTCTCCCCAAAGACACACAGTGGCTATGAAAGAAGTAACAAGTGTATGAGAGCTTAAATTCTGAGCATCCATTTGCAGAAGGTTCTGGATACAGTGAGAGCCTCGAATCCACTCCTAGAGTTCCCATGTGGACTAAGCCTCCACTGCGTTCCCTCCGACCACTAGCCAGGGAGACCGGAGCCCTCGCGGTGTGGTGGGGTGTGTGGTAGGCTGCTCTTCGCAAAGACAAAACTTCAAAACCACCAGCTGCTCCAAAGAATAAAATATATGCTCTTTACTCTCCTAACGAGTTACTAGTCTCAGAAACCTACAGGTCAGTGGATTGTTTTTGTTTTCTGTTTAATTAACCAAGGATGTAAATAGTCTTGCCTCCCAGGCAGAGTGCATTAGATAGTGGATTACCAATTCTCCTCCCAGCCAGCAAGCCCAGGAGGAGCAGTCTCCCCCAGGGCCTTGTCTGGGTATGTCCCGGATGGAGACCACAGACCACTGCACTGAGGGTAACATAGTCCTAAGTCATGCCCTAGAGTCATGCCCCGAATACCTTGAGCAGAAGGCCCTCAGCCTTCCTTTATCTAACATTATATATGTGACCCTTCCCTGATTCTACAGTCTACCTGGAACTGTGATGTACTCTTCAGGCACCCATCCTGAATTGGGACCAATTTCTCTGAGTTGCACACCTTAGAAGCTGCCTCACTGAAAGCCTGTCTGCGATTATGACTTCCTGTTAATGGTCTCCCTGTAATCGCTTCCCTCTTTCCAACCCTCCCAGTATCGCCACTCACACCTCTGGTCCTGAAGGTATCTTTTTTTTTTTTTTAAGCTGAGTTTTTCAGCATATTTTTAATGCAGTTTTTGTGGTAAAATTAGGTGCCTTGGCTGATGTTTGGCTTATACTCGAGTATATATGATAATAAAGATTCTCCTCATGTTCTACTTAAGATTTGGGGTTTCTTTCGTAGCCTAAAACACAACATCTGGAGACGTTCAGAGTAGACTTTGCACCAAAGGCTGTGATCCTTTGTAAGCAAATCACCAGGCCTTTCTTCCAAGGGGGGATTTGAACCTTCAACCTTTTAGTTCATAGCTGAGCACTTCAACCATTTGTGCTAGTCAGATACTCCCACAAAAACCATAACAATCTAATGGATGAGCATACCTACCTCTTTCAAATTGTAGCTTTTTATATCTTTGCATAATTTCAGCCGCAACCATGCACTCAATCTAAGGAAAATGAAATAAAAGAGGAGTTTATAGCAAGCTGAGGTCTGCACTCTGGCACCCTATCAACCTGAGCAGAGCCCACTTATCCCAAGAAGCCAGGGAGCGTCTCTTCCCGGACATTTCCCAAGCCTGCTTTGTTCATGGCACGTGCCTCGTTCTCCTGAAGGTGGCCCTGTTTGGGGCAGGCAGCATCAGGACAGCTAATTGCAGTTTCCAGTCCTTCTTTGATCAAAAGCTCAACATACTGTTTCAGGCACTGCAAGACAAAGCAGGAGGACACCTTTACTTCGATCAGGGCAAAGTCGTATGTCACAAACAGAAACCATCAAGAAAAACTGTTCCATTCCAAGTTTATCTTTTTATTGTGTAGACTAACAACCACTAAATTAGAGGCTTTATTCATTCAACAGACACATACTGGGAACCTATTCCCATAAAGAGCCCTGTCTTAGCGGGTCACTGTGAATTGGCATGGATTCCATGGCAGAGAGTTTACGTTTGTCTTCATTCTGCGACTAGGACCACAGCCTTGTTAACTCAGCAAACACGAGAGTCAATAAATCTAACAGCAGGAAACAAGCAACAAAGGAAGTTGGGAAATGGTATTTCTCAAATTTGCATTAGACTCTATACTAAATACTTCATATCACAGTATTTCTTTTTATCCTGAAGGCCTTTCTGTGAGACAGGTAGGGCCAGTCCATCTCTTTGGATGTGAAAACCAAAAAGGAAATTATTAGTCTGCCCAGATAGCAAGGGCATAGCCTAGAATCACAAAGAGGCTGGCAGAACCTGAAGCAGCCATGCTTTCCCCTGGGAACCCGCCTACAGTTAC